>NW_022261982.1:3369985-3542485 GCF_002021735.2 Oncorhynchus kisutch | reverse complement strand
TTTCCTGTATTTTGAGGAAAGGAAAGGAGACAAGAAACATTGAACTTTTACTCTGTGCCGACTACGGAACCCACGGTTCCTTAGTGTATTGTGAAGAACTTTCAGAATCATCACGCATCAAAATTACATTAGACCTACAATAAAGTTGCATGTCAAAATCAACAACTCCAAATCCCTCTCATTGTGTATATCTAACGGTCCTCTCCCCAGTGTTATTCTCCATCTTAAACAACTTCCTACTTCTCAGCATCAACAAAACAACTACAAGGCTACAAGGTCCCGGGGTTCAGTAACAACAAAACGATTCCAAGGCTACATATTTTGGGGTTCAGTAACAACAAAACAACTACAAGGCTCTAAGGTCGCGGGGTTTAGTAACAACAAAACAACTACAAGGCTCTAAGGTCGCGGGGTTTAGTAACAACAAAACAACTACAAGGCTCTAAGGTCACGGGGTTTAGTAACAACAAAACAACTCCAAGGCTCTAAGGTCGCGGGGTTTAGTAACAACAAAACAACTACAAGGCTCTAAGGTCGCGGGGTTCAGTAACAACAAAACAACTTGAAGGCTAAATGGTTCGGGGTTCAGTAACAACAAAACGACTACAAACTACAAGGACCCGGGGTTCCATAACAACAAAACAACTACAAAGTTACAAGGTCCCATGGGTTCCGTAACAACAAAACAACTACAAAGTTACAAGGTCCACTGGGTTCAGTATCAACAAAACAACGACAAGGTTACAAGGTCCCATGGGTTCAGTATCAACAAAACAACTACAAAGTTACAAGGTCCCATGGGTTCCGTAACAACAGAAGCAGGGCAAGCTTCATCCTAACAGCCAGCATCCTATTGAATAGTGGGACATAGGACACAATTGACATGACATGGCCAGACAGTAGGCTATACATGTCACAGGGTGTGTTTACTTTGTATTGTATTGCATTATATTATAGTGTATTTCCTTTCTGTCATATATACAGTACAATTCCAATGCAAATGGACAATACAACGTATGTTGCATCATACAAGCTCAATGCAACATTGACATAGCAACTAAATGGTGGCTAGAATCCAACAAAATATCATGCTCCTGAGTGTCGCAAATTGAGTTGAACAATGTTAGCCTTGGCTCATGAGTCATAACCACATTGGTCATCATGACCCACTTAACGGTATGCCTGTTCGTTAAACTGCTTATAGGGAGGAGACTAGTGAGCCTCTAGTCTACTAGAAGCGTTGATGGTCTAATTCAATAAAGAGACGTTGCTGCTCAATGTTATTGTTTAGCGTTACTGTACGCTGAGCGGCTGCTACAGCCTATTCATTGTGCAAACCTCGGGAAGTCCACTTTTGCGTCACCGTGTCCAGCTCCAAGCTACCTTTCCCGCTCCACGAGAAGCGCGCGGGACAGTTGCTCGACAACTCTGATGCAAGCTTGACGTTAATTAAGTGTGTTTTAGTTCATTATGGCAGGAGAAGATTTCCAGCCGAGTTTGAGTTACAGAGGTTGTGTGGATTATTGCATACCAGATTTATCCCCCGTTAACAAAATATGAGGAACAAATCGTCTGTGCGCAGTTAGGGAAGTAGCCTGGATGCGCACACTGTTCTAGAACGGCGGAGGATTCCAACAACATAGGTGGATGTACTGAACTAGATTTTCTGTGAAGGTAAATTACATGATTTTGTTTTGCAAATGAATAATAGGATATGGTCTGTTTTTATTTCAATACTTGTTGGCTAAAGGATATCTGTTTGTTCAACTCTTTCGCTGTTACGTAGGCTATAGTCTTTCCTCGCATAAATAGTTACATGGAATTACACTTTTTGGAAGGTGTTGAGATTTATAGCCTAGAACTACTAGATTTAATATCACAATTGTATATTTTTTCTTTCCTACTATATGCAGCCTATATATTGACAAAATATGTTCTCTCAATTGTGTTTACGGGAGTGGCCTAATAACGGTACTCTAATCCTGGGAAATGGACAATAGGTTTATCCAGTCACTGGGTGCCTCTGCACCATGGTGGTTTTATCCGATGGCTCTCCCCTGAGCCAGCCATGCCCCGGGGGGCCGGTTCAGGTCGGTTTCTACGAGATCATCAGGACGCTGGGGAAGGGAAACTTCGCTGTAGTTAAACTGGCTTGTCACAAAGTCACAAAAACCCAGGTGCGTAATTACGCATGCATAATGCATATGAAACATTTATTCCCTACACCATTAATCTCCAATATTCAACTCTACCTCTTCCAGTCATTGTGTTAAGGATAGTTAGCATTGGCTCTCAAAATGACCTCTTACTTCATACTGGACACAGAGACATACAAATGGAATCAACAAGTCCATCTGACTCTGGGGAAGTGGATAAAGGGCCTCTTTGACAAAATCCCAAAGTATCATATCATACTAATTTGAGTGTCCCCGGATTTACATTTACTATATTACGTCTAGTATATGTGACCAGGCTAGAATGGGACCTTGGCAGCGCCTGAAGTGGCACATTATTCCCTGTATATTCACAGTGCACTACTTTTGAACAGGGTCCAGGGCTTTGGTCAAAAGTAGTGCACTGTATAAGGGTTAGGGTGCCATTTTTAAATGAACTATCTGCTTTCTGTACACACAGGTGGCCATTAAAATCATTGATAAAAAGAGACTGGAGCCCTCTGACCTGAAGAAGATCTACAGAGAGGTCGAGGTGATGAAGCTCCTCAACCATCCGCACATTATCAAGCTCTATCAGGTAGCTCCTCAACCATCCGCACATTATCAAGCTCTATCAGGTAGCTCCTCAACCATTCGCACATTATCAAGCTCTATCAAGTAGCTCCTCAACCATCCGCACATTATCAAGCTCTATCAGGTAGCTCCTCAACCATCCGCACATTATCAAGCTCTATCAGGTAGCTCCTCAACCATCCGCACATTATCAAGCTCTATCAGGTAGCTCCTCAACCATCCGCACATTATCAAGCTCTATCAGGTAGCTCCTCAACCATCCGCACATTATCAAGCTCTATCAAGTAGCTCCTCAACCATCCTCACATTATCAAGCTCTATCAAGTAGCTCCTCAACCATCCGCACATTATCAAGCTCTATCAGGTAGCTCCTCAACCATCCGCACATTATCAAGCTCTATCAGGTAGCTCCTCAACCATCCGCACATTATCAAGCTCTATCAGGTAGCTCCTCAACCATCCGCACATTATCAAGCTCTATCAGGTAGAGGATAGAGTTGTGGAACTACTTTCTCTCTCTCTCTCTCTGCCCCCTCTCTCTCATTCTCTACATGGAAGATTTTGAAAGGTCAGGTTGTTTATCTTGTAATAGGGGTTAAGTGTATGTTTCCCAGCCCTCAGCCCAGCCACCCCCAGCTCTATGAGTCACATGGGGATTTTCAGAATGGAAAATGACGACCCCCGTCAACCCACCCCTACTTCCAATATGGTCTCAAAGCAAATATTTCTTAAAACAGAGAATCTTTAACTTGTTTTTTGTAATGGTTTTTAAGGATTCTAATATGGTCCCTGCTGTCATATTCTCGCATTACGCTTTGGGCACACTCTTCCACAGGATTACATGTAATAATGACATGGGAAATGTGTATTTAAGTTGTATTTATCAGTGAGTGTGCCTCTCTTGTGTCTTGCAGGTCATGGAAACTAAGGACATGTTGTACATGGTGATGGAGTATGCCAGGAACGGAGAGATGTTTGGTAAGTGTAAGGTCATCGCTCTAGAGGTGTCCATGATGCTTGGTGCAATCTCTTAGAACAGTGTGTTTGTGTGTGTGCACATGTGTACTTGATCACAAATTATTTACAATGATTCAAACAAACAATCTGAACCAACTAATCAATTACATTCCTCATTATTCACCCTCTATCCCCTCCTCTCCCATCCTTCCACCCTCTATCCCCTCCTCTCCCTACATCCTATCCTCTTTCCCCTCCTCTCCCTACATCCCACCCTCTATCCCCTCCTCTCCCATCCTTCCACCCTCTATCCCCTCCTCTCCCTACATCCCATTCTCTATCCCCTCCTCTCCCTACATCCCATCCTCTATCCCCTCCTCTCCTAACCTTCCATCCTCTATCCCCTCCTCTCCCATCCTCCCACCCTTTATCCTTTCCTCTCCCTACATCCCATCCTCTATCCCCTCCTCTCCCTACATCCCATCCTCTATCCCCTCCTCTCCCATCCTTCCACCCTCTATCCCCTCCTCTCCCTACATCCCATCCTCTATCCCCTCCTCTCCCATCCTTCCACCCTCTATCCCCTCCTCTCCCATCCTTCCACCCTCTATCCCCTCCTCTCCCATCCTTCCACCCTCTATCCCCTCCTCTCCCATCCTCCCATCCTCTATCCCCTCCTCTCCCATCCTTCCATCCTCTATCCCCTCCTCTTCCATCCTTCCACCCTCTATCCCCTCCTCTCCCATCCTTCCACCCTCTATCCCCTCCTCTTCCATCCTCCCATCCTCTATCCCCTCCTCTCCCACCCATCCACCCACCCTCTATCCCCTCCTCTCCCATCCACCCACCCTCTATCCCCTCTCCCACCCTCTATCCCTCCTCTCCCATCCACCCACCCTCTATCCCGTCCTCTCCCATCCACCCACCCTCTACCCCCTCTCCCTATATCCCACCCTCTATCCCCTCCTCTCCCATCCACCCACCCTCTATCCCCTCCTCTCCCTACATCCCATCCTCTATCCCCTCCTCTCCCATCCTTCCACCCTCTATCCCCTCCTCTCCCTATATCCCATCCTCTATCCCCTCCTCTCCCATCCTTCCATCCTCTATCCCCTCCTCTCCCATCCTCCCACCCTTTATCCTTTCCTCTCCCTACATCCCATCCTCAATCCCCTCCACTCCCTACATCCCATCCTCTATCCCCTCCTCTCCCATCCTTCCACCCTCTATCCCCTCCTCTCCCTACATCCCACCCTCTATCCCCTCCTCTTCCATCCTCCCATCCTCTATCCCCTCCTCTCCCATCCTTCCACCCTCTATCCCCTCCTCTCCCATCCTCCCACCCTCTATCCCCTCCTCTCCCTCATCCCATCCTCTATCCCCTCCTCTCCCTACATCCCATCCTCTATCCCCTCCTCTCCCTACATCCCATCCTCTATCCCCTCCTCTCCCATCCATCCACCCTCTATCCCCTCTCCCTATATCCCACCCTCTGTAGACTACTTGTTGTCGTCGGGGCGGCTGAGTGAGAGTGAGGCTCGCAGGAAGTTCTGTCAGATCCTGTCAGCGGTGGACTACTGCCACAGCAACCACATCGTCCACAGAGACCTGAAGGCTGAGAACCTTCTGCTGGACTCCAACATGGACATCAAAGTAGCAGGTACAGGCAGAAAGGAGAGGCTCGGAAATCAATCAACCTTGAATCACAGAAAGATTAATATTTAAAAAACAGGCCAAATAGAATTGCTTTAGTTAGTAATTAAGCTACAGTGCATTCGGAAAGTATTCAGACCCCTTGACTTTTTCCACATTTTGTTACATTATAGCCTTATTCTAAAATTGATATAATAGTTTTTACCCTCATCAGTCCAAAATGTAAATAAGGTATATCTATTGTTTATTTGTAATAAATTTTAAAAAATGTCTAAAAACCTGTTTTCACTTTGTCATTATGCGGTATTGTGTGTAGATTGATGAGGGGGAAATATATTTGATCAATTGTAGAATAAGGCTGTAACATAACAAAATGTGGAAAAAGTCAAGGGGTCTGAATAATTTCCAAATGCACTGTATATTATATAATATTTTATTAGATTCTATTAAAGGTGGTGGTTTAAAAAATTTAAACAATTGTCGTGTCTTTGGCTATGCTGGATTAAGTGATATGACTTGCTATTCTATAAAATACTTTCTCTGTAATTAATATTACCTGATTGAGCTAATCATGTAAATGTAATTAACTAGAGAGTCGGGGCACCACAAAATAATATTTATAGAGCTGTTATCTTCCGAATAAACTCTTAAAGACCTAGTAATATTTTACATCAATAGCAGTCAATATTAATCCTCACCTTAATTCAGTCTCATCTGAAAGTTGTAAATTCTTGGTTATCTTCACGAACCCTGGCTAACAAGTTGGGATCAGCAATACAAAATTGGGTTTAATTATTTATTTACTAAATACCTAATTAATCACACAGAATTACTCATCTCTATGTTAACCAAGGGGTTTTCAAATTTCACATCAGTAGGGTAGAGAGAGGAAAAAGAAAGAGGGGAAGAGGTATTTATGACTGTCATAAACCTACCCCCAGGCCAACGTCATGACACAAGGCCTTACCCCCAGGCCTTGTCATGTGCATATGTGTCCTATGATATGAATGAGAATGTTCCAGAGGATTCACAAGGGCTTTAGGCAGGGCTTTTCAATTCCAGTCCTAGTGGGCCAAAACATCTCTGTTTTTCGCTTCTACCTGGTAGTTAATTGCACTCACCTGGTATCCCAGGTCTGAATCAGTCCCTGATTAGAAGGAGAGGATGAAAAACATAAATATTTTAGCTTTCCAGGATTGAACAGCCCTGGCTTTAGGGATAGTATCCTCTGATATTAATGGACTTTTTCCTCTCCCTCCCTGTAGACTTTGGTTTTGGGAACTTCTTCAGTGAAGGACAATTTCTGTCCACCTGGTGTGGGTCCCCGCCCTACGCCGCTCCAGAGGTGTTTGAGGGGATTGAGTACGAGGGGCCTCCTCTAGACATCTGGGTAAGGGACCAGGAAGGGATGGTTTCTCTCCTATTCTTTTGCTTTGGGTTGATTATTTCTCTTTAACCCATTGGAATGTCATGGGAATGAAAGTGCAGATGAAGGTTGTATGTTTTCAGATCTCAGGATCCCTCTTGTACTGTAATAACCTTATAGGTGGTTATTGTGGTGCAGAGATGATTCATCATTAATTCTATATCTTTATCTGGTAGTGACAGTAGTACTAATAGTAGTAGGAAGTAGCAGGACTGTAGTGCTCATCTCGCTCCCCTCTTTTGGTGTTCAGAGTCTGGGCGTGGTGCTGTACGTGTTGGTGTGTGGCGTCCTGCCCTTTGACGGCCCCTCCCTCCCCGCGCTCAGACAGAGGGTCCGGGAGGGCCGCTTCAGAATCCCCTTCTACATGTCCCAAGGTACTGTCCTGCAGGACTGGTGACATAACAGATTCTCACGGCACAAGGCGGAAACCGCACCCTATTCCCTATTTTGTATGCTACTCTGTAGTAGTGCAATACGTTAGTGCTGTGTATAGATTAGAGTAGTGATCGGGGCGAAAATCAATACAGTTACATATCGCAATATTATTTTTGGAAGATATTATATCGATGCTTTGACTCCAAGTATAGATTTTAAAAAAGGTATATATACAGTACAAGTCAAAAGTTTGGACACATCCACTCATTCAAGGATTCTTCTTTATTTTTTACTATTTTCTACACTGTAGAATGTAGTAACCAAAAAAGTGTTAACCAAATCAAAATATATTTTAGATTTTAGATTCTTAAAAGTAGCCACACTTTTCCTTTGTACACTCCTGGCATTCTCTCAACCAGCTTCATGGGGTAGTTACCTGGAATGCATTTCAATTAACAGGTGTGCCTTGTTAATTTGTGGAATTTCTTTCCTTAATGCGTTTGAGCCTATCAGTTGTGTTGTGACAAGGTAGGGGTGGTAAACAGAAGATAGCCCTATTTGGTAAAATACCAAGTCCATGTGTTATTTCATAGTTTTGATGTACAAAAATAGTAAAAATAAGGAAAAACCCCTTGAATTAGTAGGTGTGTCCAACCTTTTGACTAGTACTGTATATATTTTGTTTGTTATTGCTAGGTAGCGTTAGCTAGTGCTAGTTGACTGTACCTGTGCCATAACTCATTTTCATCTTGTTCTCCATCTTCTTTATAAATTGTAAGCCAACATGTTTTCAGCACTTCTATTTCCATGACTGATCAAATATCATATTCTCACGTTCTCGCTTGTCTCTCTGCAGCAGACATATAGTGAGCAATATGTTTGGTACATCACCTCTCAATACATATCGTATGGTGATAATATTGCATTGTGAGGTCCCTGGAAATTCCCAGCCCTTGATTATAGGGTGCCATTTCGGACCCATTCACAGACAACGTTAGATATGATTATAGATGTTATAAATCCATGTTGTGTTACATCAACCAAGCACTGCTGTTGTCACCACCAACACAACTTTTCCTTAGGTCATAGAACACTAAAACCAATCGAACTACAGCGGTGACCTCAGCCGGTTCTGAAACCCTCTTCATTTTGTCCCTTATCTCCCTCCATACCATCAGACTGTGAGAACCTGGTGCGGAGGATGTTAGTAATTGAACCGGCCAAGCGGATCACGGTGGCCCGGATCAAGAAGCACCGCTGGATGAAGTCGGACCCCCCGGCCACGGCAGCCCCTCCAGAGACGCCCCAGCCGACCCCTGCCCCTGATGCAGAGCCCTGTCTGGGGGAGAATTACAGCGAGCCGGTACTTGGCCTCATGCAGACCCTGGGCATCGACCGGCAGAGGACCATTGAGGTGAGTGTGAGGAATACTAAGAAACTAGTGTGAGTCCTATGTGTAACTCCATATCTGTGTAGCTACATTTTCTACTGTAATTTCAATAGCTCTCCCTCTCTCTCTCTCTCTCTCTCTCTCTCTCTCTCTTCCTCTCTCTCTCTCTCTCTCTCTCTCTCTCTCTCTCTCTCTCTCTCTCTCTCTCTCTCTCTCTCTCTTCCTCTCTTTCTTTCTCTCTCTCTCTCTCTCTCTTCCTCTCTTTCTTTCTTTCTTTCGCTCTCTCTCTCTCTCTCTCTCTCTCTCTCTCTCTCTCTCTCTCTCTCTCTCTCTCTCTCTCTCTCTCTCCCTCTCTATAGTCTCTTCAGAGCAGCAGCTACAACCACTTCTCTGCTATCTACCGTCTCATGCTGGAGAAGGTGAAAGAGCTCCGCTCCCTCAGACTGCCCCAGAGCACCGAAAAGGTGACCCCCAACCCTGACCACGACACTCTGCTACCGACCTGCATTAGTGATCAGGATCACCATGGAAACCAGGGGAGGGGCCACAGGAAGGGGAGCTGCAAGAGGAGGGAGTTGCAGCAACCCTCTCCTTAGACCCCTCCCACAGACACACTCTGGCCGAGGTCTCTGCCAGCCTCCAGCAGTGCAGCCCATCTTGTGAGTACTGAGACACACACATGCACATACACATGCACAAATCTGAACTATGTTCATTTAGATACAAACATTGCCATGAGGTACACACACCACTATACACACAGCACTATACACACCACTATACACACCATTATACACACCACTATACACACCATTATACACAGCACTATACACACCACTATACACACCATTATACACACCACTATACACACCACTATACACACACACACCACTATAGACACACCACTATACACACCACTATAGACACACCACTATACACACACCACTATACACACAGCACTATACACACCACTATACACACACACACCACTATAGACACACCACTATACACACCATTATACACACCACTATAGACACATCACTATAAACACCACTATACACACCACTATAGACACACCACTATACACATACCACTATACACACCAATATAGACACACCACTATACATAGCCCACTTTCACATTGTCACAAAGTTACAGGGCTAAATTTCCCTACTCTCTCCTCATCTACAGGTGCTGTGGTAAACTCATCCGACCAAGCTTCCTCAGATAGTTTCTCCTCTTCCTCCTCTTCCTTCTCTGCCAGTCCCAGCCTGTCCAGCCCAATTGAGGACCCCTATATGTTACTTGTCACCACTGTGGATGGCCCTGGGACCTATAGCCCCACAGAGTCCCCCCTGGCCCTGTCCTCTACCGTGCCCAGCACTGTTGACGGCCTCTATCAGTTACTGGGCACCACCGGTCATCTGGCCCTGTCGTCCACCCTGCAGCCCCCTCCCCAGGATAGCCTCCCCATACCCAGCTTCCAGGAGGGCCGCCGAGCCTCCGACATGGACACCGGCGCTCTAACACAAGGTATGGACGACCACTTCAAAATTAAAGCACAGATCAAGTATGACAGATGGAAAGAAGAAAACCTTCTTATGTAAACTGTAATTAGCTCCTGTCTTACACATTGGAGACATCTCTTGAGTTTTAATCATCTTTGATGTAGATCAGAAACGACAAAGGTCCTAGAATGGATCCTTGAGGAACTCCACAAGATATTAAGATACCTGTCAGTCTGCACACACAAACTGCTCTCTAAAATGAACATAATTCTGTAACCGTTATTAAAAATGTAGTTGTAGATCTATTCTTGGTGGCTTTCATGAAGGTTTATGATGTCGTGATCTTTGACCTCTGTTCCAGGTCTGAGGGTGTTCCGCCAGAAGTTGAGGGGGGAGGCCAGCGCCAAGGGCCTGCTGGGACTGAACAAGATGAAGAGCCCCGGGGTCCGGCACGGGTGGTCCCCCCCAGCCTCTGGCCCTGCACCCTGCCCCCCTGCCTGGGGGGAGCGAGACCTGTCCCACTGTGTCCCCACCACACCACTGTCAGAGGAGGGCTTCCAGCAGCAGAAGTGAGGCAGACCCTTTTGTCTCTTATCATTGTGACTCAAATTATTATCAAGCCATTTTGATGTGGGTTAAATACATTTGTCAAAAGCTTTTAAACATTTGCTTGATTTGTCTTGGACGTTGCACCTGCAACCGGTTCCATTGTATTGGAGCAAACTAAATGAAGTGCAGCCCAAGTATTTGAAAATATTAGACACCTGTTGTTCTACTGACTCTTCTCTGTGTCTTCCCCCAGAGTGATCCAGATTCCACTGTGCCAATTCCACCCGACCACACCTCTTCCTCCACGCCACCCCACGTCTAACTCCCCGCCACCACACCTCTTCCTGTCTCCTCCCGTCCCTCCTAACGTTCCCGCTCCTCCTCGTCCTCCCATTGGTCTGTTCTCCACACACACACTGTCACATGACTTCCTCACACCCTCCCTTCAACAGAACCACTCACCACACCCACAACTACACCCACACCCACAACTACACTCACAGCTACACCCACAGCCACAACTACACCCACAGACACAACTACACCAGCAACTACACTCACAACTACACCCACACTCACAACTACACCCACAACTACACCCACAGACACAACTACACCCACAACTACACCCACAGCCAACACTATACCCACAGTCACAACTATACCCACAACTACAACCACACTCACAGCTACACTCACAACTACACCCACAGTCACAACTATACCCACAACTACAACCACACTCACAGCTACACCAAAAGACACACCCACAACCACAATCCTACCTATCTCTATGCTCAGAGCAACCGCTAGACTTATCCCCTTCCTCCTCCTCTTCCTCCTTCTCTTCTTCAGCCATGGTGGCGTCGGCTGGCCACCTCTTGGAGACGCACCTCCATATCAGCTCTCCTCGGGTTGAGAACCACACCCCACCCTTCTCTGACGCTCCTCACCTCCCTGTTCAGCCCCAGTTCCCCCACCCGAAACCCCAGTCTCAGCCTAAGCTACTGCACCCCCACCCAGAACCCCTGTCTCAACAACTACACCCCCACCCAGACCCCCAGTCTCAACTACTACACCCCCACGTCCACCCCCACAACCACCCAGACCTCAAGACTCAACTATTGCAGCCTCACCCCCACAACCACCCAGACCCCCAGTCTCAGCTACAGCTACAGCAACCCCACTCCCACCCCCACAACCACCCAGACCGCAAGACTCAACTATTGCAGCCTCACCCCCACAACCACCCAGACCCCCAGTCTCAGCTACAGCAACCCCACTCCCACCCCCACCCCCACAACTACCCAGACCCCCAGTCTCAGCTACTGCACCCCCACCCCCACAACTACCCAGACCCCCAGTCTCAGCTACTGTACCCCCACAACTACCCAGACCCCCAGTCTCAGCCTCAGTTACTGTATTCCCACTCTGACTCCCAGCCTCAGCCAAGGCCCTGGGCCAACCACCGCCTCTATACCCACTCCCAGACCTCCAGGCGGCCCCAGCTCCAGCGCCAGCCACGTCTGCCTCCATGCCCAGTAGGGAGAATGGATCCTGCGTACGGACCGTAGGAAACACCCAGGACTACAGGCCTATTAGCTGTTGGACAGCAACGGTCTCAAGGCTAACATTTGGACTCAGAGAGAGAGACTGGAGAAGTGGAACTGGGCCTCAGACTGATGTCCCCAATGACTCAATGCCACGATGCTCTGTCAACAGTGGACGTTAATAAAGAAGGATGACATCAGTGGGACCTACTTAGGATGGACTGTGAGTCCATTGGTGGAATGAGCTTCCCCTAAAGCTAGGACAGCAGAGTCCCTGCCCATCTTCCGAAAACAACTGAAACTCTACCTCTTCAAACATTGTCTTAAATAAGACATTGCACTTCTCTTTTCCTACTAGCACTGGCTTAGCTGATAACTCCTCTATACTGTGGAAAAATGTACTTACTTCGACTGTGATATGTGATCGTCTCAGTTAGCTATCTTAATATGAATGCACTTTGGATAAAAGTGTCTGCTAAATGACTCTACTTTTTTTATTTTTTTATAATGTAATTCTGATCATGTGCAAACTGTCATGTCTGTTGTTATGTGAACTGAAAATACCAATAATTGACCTACTGTGGAGACAGCAGTCTTTTCCAGGAAGCACAACTCCCAGTATTCTCCTATTACAAACTCGGTTAAGTGGTAGTTGTTGTCTCCCTGTCGTCTTCCATAAACTGTCTTTGATTCAGTGCAGTTGGCATGAGGAAGACGACTTAAAATAGGTGTTTTCTCATGCAGTTTGGATTCAGACCTGCCTTGTGCCTTTTGAACAAACAAGAAGACTATTGTATTGAGTGGACCAGACTCTCTGTAATACGGTTTTTGTATTTGTCGAACATTGTAAATTGAGATTTGTATTTGAATACTTTTTGATACGTTGTTGGATCATTTCTTAATAACAAAGGAATTAAAAAAAGCTATTACTGGTCTTTGCTGTTTATTGCTGTTGCTCTTTATGACTTGTCTGTTTTCAGCTGGCCCACCACCACCAGCCCACCTCCACCTGTCTGGCTCTGCTATGGTTGTCTGTTTTCAGCTGGCCCACCACCACCAGCCCACCTCCACCTGTCTGGCTCTGCTATGGTTGTCTGTTTTCAGCTGGCCCACCACCACCAGCCCACCTCCACCTGTCTGGCTCTGCTATGGTTGTCTGTTTTCAGCTGGCCCACCACCAGTCCACCTCCACCTGTCTGGCTCTGCTATGGTTGTCTGTTTTCAGCTGGCCCACCACCACCAGCCCACCTCCACCTGTCTGGCTCTGCTATGGTTGTCTGTTTTCAGCTGGCCCACCACCACCAGTCCACCTCCACCTGTCTGGCTCTGCTTTGGTTGTCTGTTTTCAGCTGGCCCACCACCACCAGCCCACCTCCACCTGTCTGGCTCTGCTTCTGGTTGTCTGTTTTCAGCTGGCCCACCACCACCAGCCCACCTCCACCTGTCTGGCTCTGCTATGGTTGTCTGTTTTCAGCTGGCCCACCACCACCAGCCCACCTCCACCTGTCTGGCTCTGCTTTGGTTGTCTGTTTTCAGCTGGCCCACCACCACCAGTCCACCTCCACCTGTCTGGCTCTGCTATGGTTGTCTGTTTTCAGCTGGCCCACCACCACCAGCCCACCTCCACCTGTCTGGCTCTGCTTCTGGTTGTCTGTTTTCAGCTGGCCCACCACCACCAGCCCACCTCCACCTGTCTGGCTCTGCTATGGTTGTCTGTTTTCAGCTGGCCCACCACCACCAGCCCACCTCCACCTGTCTGGCTCTGCTTTGGTTGTCTGTTTTCAGCTGGCCCACCACCACCAGCCCACCTCCACCTGTCTGGCTCTGCTATGGTTGTCTGTTTTCAGCTGGCCCACCACCACCAGTCCACCTCCACCTGTCTGGCTCTGCTTTGGTTGTCTGTTTTCAGCTGGCCCACCACCACCAGCCCACCTCCACCTGTCTGGCTCTGCTATGGTTGTCTGTTTTCAGCTGGCCCACCACCACCAGCCCACCTCCACCTGTCTGGCTCTGCTATGGTTGTCTGTTTTCAGCTGGCCCACCACCACCAGCCCACCTCCACCTGTCTGGCTCTGCTTTGGTTGTCTGTTTTCAGCTGGCCCACCACCACCAGCCCACCTCCACCTGTCTGGCTCTGCTTTGGTTGTCTGTTTTCAGCTGGCCCACCACCACCAGCCCACCTCCACCTGTCTGGCTCTGCTTTGGTTGTCTGTTTTCAGCTGGCCCACCACCACCAGCCCACCTCCACCTGTCTGGCTATGCTTCTGGTTGTCTGTTTTCAGCTGGCCCACCACCACCAGCCCACCTCCACCTGTCTGGCTATGCTTCTGGTTGTCTGTTTTCAGCTGGCCCACCACCACCAGTCCACCTCCACCTGTCTGGCTCTGCTTTGGTTGTCTGTTTTCAGCTGGTCCACCACCACCAGCCCACCTCCACCTGTCTGGCTCTGCTTTGGTTGTCTGTTTTCAGCTGGCCCACCACCACCAGCCCACCTCCACCTGTCTGGCTCTGCTTTGGTTGTCTGTTTTCAGCTGGCCCACCACCACCACCAGCCCACCTCCACCTGTCTGGCTCTGCTTCTGGTTGTCTGTTTTCAGCTGGCCCACCACCACCAGCCCACCTCCACCTGTCTGGCTCTGCTTTGGTTGTCTGTTTTCAGCTGGCCCACCACCACCAGCCCACCTCCACCTGTCTGGCTCTGCTATGGTTGTCTGTTTTCAGCTGGCCCACCACCACCAGTCCACCTCCACCTGTCTGGCTCTGCTTTGGTTGTCTGTTTTCAGCTGGCCCACCACCACCAGCCCACCTCCACCTGTCTGGCTCTGCTATGGTTGTCTGTTTTCAGCTGGCCCACCACCACCAGCCCACCTCCACCTGTCTGGCTCTGCTATGGTTGTCTGTTTCCAGCTGGCCCACCACCACCAGCCCACCTCCACCTGTCTGGCTCTGCTTTGGTTGTCTGTTTTCAGCTGGCCCACCACCACCAGCCCACCTCCACCTGTCTGGCTCTGCTTTGGTTGTCTGTTTTCAGCTGGCCCACCACCACTAGCCCACCTCCACCTGCCTGGCTCTGCTTTGGTTGTCTGTTTTCAGCTGGCCCACCACCACCAGCCCACCTCCACCTGTCTGGCTATGCTTCTGGTTGTCTGTTTTCAGCTGGCCCACCACCACCAGCCCACCTCCACCTGTCTGGCTATGCTTCTGGTTGTCTGTTTTCAGCTGGCCCACCACCACCAGTCCACCTCCACCTGTCTGGCTCTGCTTTGGTTGTCTGTTTTCAGCTGGTCCACCACCACCAGCCCACCTCCACCTGTCTGGCTCTGCTTTGGTTGTCTGTTTTCAGCTGGCCCACCACCACCAGCCCACCTCCACCTGTCTGGCTCTGCTTTGGTTGTCTGTTTTCAGCTGGCCCACCACCACCACCAGCCCACCTCCACCTGTCTGGCTCTGCTTTGGTTGTCTGTTTTCAGCTGGCCCACCACCACCAGCCCACCTCCACCTGTCTGGCTCTGCTTTGGTTGTCTGTTTTCAGCTGGCCCACCACCACCAGCCCACCTCCACCTGTCTGGCTCTGCTTTGGTTGTCTGTTTTCAGCTGGCCCACCACCACCAGCCCACCTCCACCTGTCTGGCTATGCTTCTGGTTGTCTGTTTTCAGCTGGCCCACCACCACCAGCCCACCTCCACCTGTCTGGCTCTGCTTCTGGTTGTCTGTTTTCAGCTGGCCCACCACCACCAGCCCACCTCCACCTGTCTGGCTCTGCTCTGGTTGTCTGTTTTCAGCTGGCCCACCACCACCAGCCCACCTCCACCTGTCTGGCTCTGCTATGGTTGTCTGTTTTCAGCTGGCCCACCACCACCACCAGCCCACCTCCACCTGTCTGGCTCTGCTATGGTTGTCTGTTTTCAGCTGGCCCACCACCACCAGCCCACCTCCACCTGTCTGGCTCTGCTATGGTTGTCTGTTTTCAGCTGGCCCACCACCACCAGCCCACCTCCACCTGTCTGGCTCTGCTTTGGTTGTCTGTTTTCAGCTGGCCCACCACCACCAGCCCACCTCCACCTGTCTGGCTCTGCTTTGGTTGTCTGTTTTCAGCTGGCCCACCACCACTAGCCCACCTCCACCTGTCTGGCTCTGCTTTGGTTGTCTGTTTTCAGCTGGCCCACCACCACCAGCCCACCTCCACCTGTCTGGCTATGCTTCTGGTTGTCTGTTTTCAGCTGGCCCACCACCACCAGCCCACCTCCACCTGTCTGGCTATGCTTCTGGTTGTCTGTTTTCAGCTGGTCCACCACCACCAGCCCACCTCCACCTGTCTGGCTCTGCTTTGGTTGTCTGTTTTCAGCTGGCCCACCACCACCAGCCCACCTCCACCTGTCTGGCTCTGCTTTGGTTGTCTGTTTTCAGCTGGCCCACCACCACCACCAGCCCACCTCCACCTGTCTGGCTCTGCTCTGGTTGTCTGTTTTCAGCTGGCCCACCACCACCAGCCCACCTCCACCTGTCTGGCTCTGCTATGGTTGTCTGTTTTCAGCTGGCCCACCACCACCAGCCCACCTCCACCTGTCTGGCTCTGCTTTGGTTGTCTGTTTTCAGCTGGCCCACCACCACCAGCCCACCTCCACCTGTCTGGCTCTGCTATGGTTGTCTGTTTTCAGCTGGCCCACCACCACCAGTCCACCTCCACCTGTCTGGCTCTGCTTTGGTTGTCTGTTTTCAGCTGGCCCACCACCACCAGCCCACCTCCACCTGTCTGGCTCTGCTATGGTTGTCTGTTTTCAGCTGGCCCACCACCACCAGCCCACCTCCACCTGTCTGGCTCTGCTATGGTTGTCTGTTTTCAGCTGGCCCACCACCACCAGCCCACCTCCACCTGTCTGGCTCTGCTTTGGTTGTCTGTTTTCAGCTGGCCCACCACCACCAGCCCACCTCCACCTGTCTGGCTCTGCTTTGGTTGTCTGTTTTCAGCTGGCCCACCACCACTAGCCCACCTCCACCTGTCTGGCTCTGCTTTGGTTGTCTGTTTTCAGCTGGCCCACCACCACCAGCCCACCTCCACCTGTCTGGCTATGCTTCTGGTTGTCTGTTTTCAGCTGGCCCACCACCACCAGCCCACCTCCACCTGTCTGGCTATGCTTCTGGTTGTCTGTTTTCAGCTGGTCCACCACCACCAGCCCACCTCCACCTGTCTGGCTCTGCTTTGGTTGTCTGTTTTCAGCTGGCCCACCACCACCAGCCCACCTCCACCTGTCTGGCTCTGCTTTGGTTGTCTGTTTTCAGCTGGCCCACCACCACCACCAGCCCACCTCCACCTGTCTGGCTCTGCTTTGGTTGTCTGTTTTCAGCTGGCCCACCACCACCAGCCCACCTCCACCTGTCTGGCTCTGCTTTGGTTGTCTGTTTTCAGCTGGCCCACCACCACTAGCCCACCTCCACCTGTCTGGCTCTGCTTTGGTTGTCTGTTTTCAGCTGGCCCACCACCACTAGCCCACCTCCACCTGTCTGGCTCTGCTTTGGTTGTCTGTTTTCAGCTGGCCCACCACCACCAGCCCACCTCCACCTGTCTGGCTCTGCTTTGGTTGTCTGTTTTCAGCTGGCCCACCACCACCACCAGCCCACCTCCACCTGTCTGGCTCTGCTTTGGTTGTCTGTTTTCAGCTGGCCCACCACCACCAGCCCACCTCCACCTGTCTGGCTCTGCTTTGGTTGTCTGTTTTTAGCTGGCCCACCACCACCAGCCCACCTCCACCTGTCTGGCTCTGCTTTGGTTGTCTGTTTTCAGCTGGCCCACCACCACTAGCCCACCTCCACCTGTCTGGCTCTGCTTTGGTTGTCTGTTTTCAGCTGGCCCACCACCACCACCAGCCCACCTCCACCTGTCTGGCTCTGCTTTGGTTGTCTGTTTTCAGCTGGCCCACCACCACCAGCCCACCTCCACCTGTCTGGCTCTGCTTTGGTTCCAGTCAGGGGGTTGGTATTGCCTCCCTCACTGCCTGTAGTTTGTTATTATTGTAATGATTGAGCCTTGCTCTGGCAGAGAGCTCCCCTGAAGAAGCAGAGCCTAACGCCTAGCCCTAATGACCTAATGCAGGTAGGCTGGTGGGCAGGAGCGTTGGGCCAGTAACCGAAAGGTTGCTGGATCGAATCCCCGAGCTGACCTGACAAGATAAAAATCTATCATACTGCCTTGGTTGCTGGATCAAATCCCCGAGCTGACAAAGTGAAAATTAGTCATTCTGCCCCTGAGCAAGGCAATTAAGCCACTGTTCCCCGGGCGCGATGACGTGGATGTTGATTAAGGCCCTCGCACCTCTCTGATTCAGAGGGGTTGGGTTAAATGCGGAAGACACATTTCAGTTGAATGCATTCAGTTGTATAACTGACTAGGTATCCCCCTTTCCTATTGTCATTTATTTGGTTATTTAATGGTTAAACGAATATGTGGTGTTTCCTGTCTGTTTCCTGTCACTTTCTTTTGGTATTTGGTATTTTATTAGGATCCCCATTATCTGTTGCAAAAGCAGCAGCTACTCTTCCTGGGGTCCACACAAAACATGAAACATGACAATATATAGAACATTAATAGACACGAACAGAATGATATAAAATTGTTTTTTTAAAGGCACACGTAGCCTACATACCAATACATACACACAAACTATCTAGCTCCAATAGGGGAGAGGTGTTGTGCCGTGAGGTGTTGCTTTACCTGTTTTTTGAAACCAGGTTTGCTGTTTATTTGAGCAATATGAGATGGAAGGAAGTTCCATGCAATAATGATTCTATATAATATTGTACATTTTGTTGAGTTTGTTCTGGATTTGGGAACTGTGAAAAGACCCCTGGTGGCATGTCTGGTGGGGTAAGTGTGTGTCAGAGCTGTGTGTAAATTGACAATGCAAATAATTTGGGATTTTCAACACAATGTTTCTTCTAAAAAGAAGAAGTGATGCAGTCAGTCTCTCCTCAAATCTTAGCCAAGAGAGACTGGCATGCATTTATATATTATATTTACATCAACCCTCTGATTACAATGAAGAGTAAGACATGTCGCTCTGTTCTGGGCCAGATGCAGTTTAACTAGGTCTTTCCTTGCAGCACTTGATCATATGACTGGACAATAATCAAGATAAGATAAAACTAGAGCCTGCAGAACTTGCTTTGTGGAGTGTGGTGTCAAAAAAGCAGAGCCTCTCTTTATTACGGACAGACACCTCCCCATCTTTACAACCATTGAATCTATATTTTGACCATGACAGTTTACAATCTAAAGTAACGGCAAGTAATTTAATCTCCTCAACATGTTCAACAGCCCCACCATTCATTACCAGATTCAGCGGAGGTCTAGAATTTAGGGAATGATTTGTACCAAATACAATGCTCTTAGTTTTAGAGATGTGCAGGACCAGTTAATTACTGGCCACCCATTCCAAAATAGACTGCAACTCTTTGTTAAGGGTTTCAGTGACTTCATTAGCTGTGGTTGCTGATGCATATATGGTTGAGTCATCAGCATACATCGACACACATGCTTTGCTTAATGCCAGTGGCAGGTCATTGGTAAAAATAGAAAAGAGTAGAGGGCCTAGAGAGCTGCCCTGCGGTACACCACACTTTACATGTTTGACATTAGAGAAGCTTCCATTAAAGAAAATCCTTTGACTTCTATTAGATAGATAGCTCTGAATCCACAATACGGCAGAGGTTGAAAACAGATTATGGTCAATAATATCAAAGGCTGCACTGCCATCTAACATTACAGCTCCCACAATCTTCTTATTATCAATTTAAGACTGTTCATTTGTTTACAGAGAAATAGCATTGTATTTGGTCAAACACAATTCTTTCCAACCGTTTGCTAAGAGTTGGCAGACAGCTGATAGGTCTGCTGTTAGAACCAGTAAAACTGCTTCACCACTCTTGGGTAGCGGAATGACTTTGGTTTCCCTCCAGGCCTGAGGACAAAGACTTTCCTCTAGGCTCAGATTAAAGATATGACAGATAGGAGTGGTTTAGAGTCAGCTACCTTCCTCAGTAGATTCTTTATATCATTGATCTTGGCTTCATAATACAGTTTCTTCTTTTTATTGAGTTTATTCACATCATTTCTCAATTTGCAGTAAGTCAGCCAGTCAGATGTGCAGTAAGTCAGCCAGTCAGATGTGCAGTAAGTCAGCCAGTCAGATGTGCAGTAAGTCAGCCAGTCAGATGTGCAGCCAGACTTATTAGCCACTCCTTTTGCCCCCATCTCTTTCAACCATACAGTTTTTAAATTTCTCATCAATCCATGGAGCCTTAACAGTTCTAACAGTCAGTACATCATTTTATTTAGGAATGTAGTAAAGTAGAAGTTGTAAAATATAAATAGTGAAGTAGAGTACAGATACCCCCAAAAAACGACTTAAGTAGTACTTTACACCACTGGCACTACTGACCCTGGCTCTGCTATTTCTTTTCCTCTCACTCACTTATCTTTATCTCTGTCTCTCTTTCTCACTGTCTTCGTTTTTCTGTCCCAGTCTCTCTCTGTCCCAGTCTCTTTCTCACATTCTCTCTCTGTCTCATTCTCTGTCCCAGTCTCTCTCTGTCTCATTCTCTCTGTCCCAGTCTCTCTCTTTCCCAGTCTCTCCCTCACATTGTCTCTCTGTCTCATTCTCTCTCTCTCTCTCTGTCTCAGTCTCTCTCTGTCTCATTCTCTCTGTCTCAGTCTCTCTGTCTCACTCTCTCTCTGTCTTACTCTTTTGCTCTCGTGCCACTTATTTCATACTTATTTAGTTGACTGATTAAGAAGAGGATAAGATTAATCACAGCTCTTAGAGAGTAAACACTCTCACCTCTATTACAATAAATATGTGGTCTAGTTTTGCTCAGTAGCTTTGCGGTTGACCTGCGCAACGGATACGTTCACATCCAATGAATACTTGATGAAACAGAGAAGGTACAGACAAGGGGTTGCTTCTTGGTTAATATTACAGTTTTATTGTTTCTACTTCTCAGGTAGTGAGCAGATATCAGCTGAACAGGGCTAACGCTACAGGACAGGAAATACTCAAAGGACAAGAGAGAATGGTTTGGAAAAAGTCACGACACAGGAATGGAAAAAAGCCAGGTGGTGGTATAAGCCCAATGATGGAAGCCCTTTTCAGTACTACAGCAGTCCTATAGGACCAGACAATGGTACGTACTTAACCCTAACTCCCCCCTATCCTCCCTCCCTCCCTCTCTTTCTCTTAGAAAGAGTTGCTCAGTAAAGCCCTTCAGTACAGCCAGGAGAAAGACGGCAGCTTCCTCACTGGGTGAAATATTACCCACGGTACCCCTGGGGTGACCGATTTGTTGTTTGTTTACACAAGAAGTAGAAAGCCAGGGTTAAGTCATGTGACCCTCTCTTAAATCCTTTTGTTTTGTTGTCCCCCCCAAGCCCCAACCATCCCTCTCTTTATCCATCCTCATGGGTCATGAGTCATAATCAGAGGCAGAATATTAACACTGCCATAATAGTCTAGCATAGTCTAAAAAATGAGAAAATATTAGACTAGAAATACACTGATATCTTCTAAGTGTGGAGTCAGGGAGAGAGGGATTGGGGTAGGGTGGTGAGGGGAGGGGCGAGGGGGTGGGGAGACTTTGGGGGTAAAGGAATGTGTTGTTCAGCCCCCCGCACCCTGCCCCAGCCACACGGCTGTTTTATTTGGAAGAGAAGCCCCCCCCTGCATGCCCCCTTCCGCCCTTCGACACCCCCGCATCCCCAGTGCCACCCACGTCTTCTTAAGAGGAGGGGGAGGCGTTAGTCTTGTCGTCGCGGGTGACGGGGATGCTGCGGTCGCCACGGCCGAGGTCGCCACCGCCACCGCTGACCTTTGGGCCACAAAGGGTCAGGAGGCCGTCGGTGGACAGTGTGCAGGAGATAGCCGATTGGTCCACGCTGGAGGGGAGGCGGTAGCGGCGGTGGAACTCACGTGAGATGTAACCGTGGTCGTCCTGGAGACAAGAGAGAGACAAATGAGGATGAGAGTAACGATGTAGGGTCCACGTTCAACACTTTAGATGGAAAATGCTGAATGTTTTTTATGGTGCTTTTAAAATCATTATCCCTTCACACTGGCAGATACAGGCCTAAACATATGAATTCAGCACTCTAAGAAAAAAACATGTGCGGCTGCTGGGAATGACGCAGAAAGGACGTAAGAGAAAGCAAAACGTTCCTTAGTTACAACGGCTCCCCCACTCAGCCTGTCCCTGGAGGCCACTAACATCCAGAATGAAAATAAATGACGAGAGAGAAGAGAGAGGGAGAGAGAGAGAGAGAAGAGAGAGGGAGAGAGAGAGAGAGAAGAGAGAGGGAGAGAGAGAGACAGAGAGAGAAGAGAGAGGGAGAGACAGAGAGAGAAGAGAGAGAAAAGAGAGAGAGAGAGAGAGAGAAGAAAGAGAGAAAAGAGAGAGATAAGTAGCATATTGTAATCTAATTTAATGACTGTTAACTCTTACAAAGGAAAACTCAGAACATTGTGGGTCACGTTCACCTCTATGACTAAAACATACATCACATTGGTTCTGTGTCACCGTGTGGCCCCAGAAAATGAAATGACCCCAAACAATGTGTCCCATTGTTTATGTAGGAATCCCTATCATTGGAGATGTTTTTCCCAGAAAAGTGTGTCCGTGTGTATAGGTTCATCTGAGGACACGTAACTGCTTGGTTGTTGGACTTCATCCTGGCTGAACATGGGCCTAGAAAAGGGTTGAATTGAATTCGTATGAGGGGTAATGCGCGTAAGCCGACCAATTCCCAGAGTAAACAAAACAAGGCTGTGGGTGGGTGGGTGGGTGGGTGGGTGGGTGGGTGGGTGGGTGGGTGGGTGGGTGGGTGGGTGGGTGGGTGGGTGTGTGTGTGTGGGTGGGTGTGTGGGTGGGTGGGTGGGTGTGCTCGGCACACATTAATTAGGTTGAGAAATTCTCCTCTGACTCAAAATGTTGAATCTAATAACACATCTTGTTAGCATCTCTTTGAGGACGTGGCTGGTTAATGCTGGTTGTTGTAGCAGTGGCTCTGTCTAGGTAGTTGGAAGGAGCAACCTGCCTAAGGATGAATGCACTGACCTGGAAAGCACAGTGATGACAGTATCTGGTGCGCTTGTTGCTTCAACTACTGCCACAGGGTGTTTCCATGTGACAGGCGTGCAGGCACTCACACTATACATGTACAGTATAGACAGTATGTCACAGGAGGTTGGTAATTGGGGAGGATGGGTTTGTGGTAATGACAGGAGTGGAATCAGTGGAATGGTATCAAATACATCAAACACATGGTTTCCAGGTGTTGATTCCATTCTATTCGTTTCGTTCCAGCCATTATTATGATCCGTCCTCCCGTCAGCAGCCCCCACTGATATATATGTGCACATGTGAGAAACCAGGCGTTGGTGTTCCAAGCCATAGTAGAGGGATTGTGTTTGAACTCAGGAGTGGGTGTACTACCACAAGTCACAGTGGTAGTTATGAGCTAGCTCAGCCTGTCCGTCCAGAGAGATTAGGGTGTGTGCTGCTTAGATGGGATGGAATCTTAACCCATCCAACCAGGGGTCACCGATGGTGGGAGGTCTCACCTGTCTCTCTCCATGCTTTCCCTGGATCTCCACATAGTCATCAGTCACTTTTACGTTGAGTTCATCAGGAGAGAAGTGCTTCACATCCATGAAGACTGAGAACTTGTCCCTGTCGGACCTGACCTGGAGAGATAGAGGGAAAGGGGTCAAAGGTCACGGGTGGCGGGAACCTGGTAACCACAGTGATGCTCATGTATTTTCCCCATATCAGTTCAGTTCTATATGTTGTCATGGAGTCATATCTCAGAGAGGTATGAAGAAGAGGATCCATTTATTCGGTGTCCTGTGTGAATCTAAGTGTGCGTTCTCTAATTCTCTCCTTCTCTCTTTCTTTCTCTCTCTCGGAGGACCTGAGCCCTAGGACCATGCCCCAGGACTACCTGACATGATGACTCCTTGCTGTCCCCAGTCCACCTGGCCATGCTGCTGCTCCAGTTTCAACTTCCACCTGACTGTGCTGCTGCTCTAGTTTCAACTGCTCTGCCTTATTATTATTCGACCATGCTGGTCATTTATGAACATTTGAACATCTTGGCCATGTTCTGTTATAATCTCCACCCGGCACAGCCAGAAGAGGACTGGCCACCCCACATAGCCTGGTTCCTCTCTAGGTTTCTTCCTAGGTATTGGCCTTTCTAGGGAGTTTTTCCTAGCCACCGTGCTTCTACACCTGCATTGCTTGCTGTTTGGGGTTTTAGGCTGGGTTTCTGTACAGCACTTTGAGATATCAGCTGATGTACGAAGGGCTATATAAATAAATTTGATTTGATTTGATTTGATTTCTGAAGTGAGTATAGATGCTGCAAAACAAAATGTGTGTCACTAGTCACCAAAACACTAGATGTTGTTTGGACATCGAAATTCTGATATCCTGGCATATAACCCAAGTTGAAATGCAGTTTGAGCTAGTAATGGAATGAGTCAGTATATTATGGGCAGGACAGAGCATGGTTTAGACTTGGTTTAGACTAGATAACACTGCAGCAGTCTCTGAGCTCTTCCCTGCTGAGAATCCCTCAACATTAGTGCATTCCATTGGCCGCTCATTTTCAACATACTTGCAATAGTCTTGCAAACTGCAACATGCACTTCTTATCGTTGTTTACAGCTCCAGTAGTATTGGTATGTGACATCTCTGTTCTCTGTACTCTCTTATGACAATCAGCAACATCTACTACAGCTGTATAGGATAGCAGGATGTCGTAGCCATTCAATAACATATCTGGCTAGTGCTACTGCTGTCGTAGCCATTCAATAACAGATATGGCTAGCGCTACTGCTGTCATAGCCATTCAATAACAGATCTGGCTAGCGCTACTGCTGTCATAGCCATTCAATAACAGATCTGGCTAGCGCTACTGCTGTCATAGCCATTCAATAACAGATATGGCTAGCGCTACTGCTGTCATAGCCATTCAATAACAGATATGGCTAGCGCTACTACTGTCATAGCCATTCAATAACAGATATGGCTAGCGCTACTACTGTCATAGCCATTCAATAACAGATATGGCTAGCGCTACTGCTGTCATAGCCATTCAATAACAGATCTGGCTAGCGCTACTACTGTCATAGCCATTCAATAACAGATCTGGCTAGTGCTACTACTGTCATAGCCATTCAATAACAGATATGGCTAGCGCTACTGCTGTCGTAGCCATTCAATAACAGATCTGGCTAGTGCTACTGCTGTCATAGCCATTCAATAACAGATCTGGCTAGCGCTACTACTGTCATAGCCATTCAATAACAGATCTGGCTAGCGCTACTACTGTCATAGCCATTCAATAACAGATCTGGCTAGTGCTACTACTGTCATAGCCATTCAATAACAGATATGGCTAGCGCTACTGCTGTCGTAGCCATTCAATAACAGATCTGGCTAGTGCTACTGCTGTCATAGCCATTCAATAACAGATATGGCTAGCGCTACTGCTGTCATAGCCATTCAATAACAGATCTGGCTAGCGCTACTGCTATCATAGCCATTCAATAACAGATATGGCTAGCGCTACTGCTATCATAGCCATTCAATAACAGATATGGCTAGCGCTACTGCTGTCATAGCCATTCAATAACAGATCTGGCTAGCGCTACTGCTGTCATAGCCATTCAATAACAGATCTGGCTAGCGCTACTGCTGTCATAGCCATTCAATAACAGATCTGGCTAGCGCTACATTAGGGCCAATTACAGTACGAGTCAAATCTGTCCAATCTCAGTCCATTTTGCGAATCGTCTTTTTTATAGGAAAACAGCATACTGTTCAACCAATGACACTGTAGAGGATGTAACCAATGCATCATGGCCCTAATAACTCGGTTTCAATTGATTAATTTTACCCTTATTTTACCAGGTCTGTTGACTGAGACCACATTCTCATTTACAGCAACGACCTGGGGATGATTTGATTCCCCCAAGGACACACAAGCTCTCTCTGTTAGCTAGGACAACATCTTCTGTCTATGAAGTATTACATCTTTCCCCATCAAACACTGACAACCAAGTCTGCTTTCTATCCATAAAGATAGACAACAAGAAACATGCAAACCATACATTTGGGTAGTTTGAACTAAACTAAAGGGACTACAGATTTAGAATGATGGTGAATGAATAGGTCTTAGTGGATCCTATTCTTCCCCAGAGGACGGAGCAGCTTAGCCTGGTAAACCAGACGGAACACTTCCAATGCTGAGCACAGTGATCAATCAGTCAGGTTGAACAGGTTAGTTGTTACCTCAGACATGCCAGAGTTGGTGGAGTCCAGGAAGTTGCGGAACAGCGACTGTCTGTAGTAGGGGCTGATGGTGGAGGCAGCGTAGGGGAACAGGTCATAGTCGAACATGCCCTCCCCGAAAAACTGGTCAAAGAGACGAGCGGGATACATGGAGCCCATGGCACGTCTGAACCAGGGGTGCTGGATGGCAATATCCATACTAGCGTAGGTTAGGTTTTAGCTCGACGGGCCCAAACTCAATACAGACGGTTTCCTGCTGCTCTGCTTTAGCTCGGCTCGCTAGTGCCTGTGTTCTGTTAGGAGTAGAGAGAGAGAGGCGTGAGGGTGGACTAGAGGTAGTAGTAGCAGTAGTAGTAGAGAGGAGTAGGGGTCCCAAGTGGTGCGTGTCCTCTTCTCTGCAGCCGCCCCCTCTTTATATACCTGTGGGGCAGAAAAGAGGGGCTTTAGTGCGGATCTCTGTGGAATGGCATTATCTCATGGTGGGACGGGCTCAGTCAGCAGAATCGGTGGGTGGAGTGCCCGCTGGCCCGTCCAGCTACAGCCTGGCCCTCGTAACGTGGCGGGACCTGTGCCAGCGCCAACCGGACGACAAGGTTCTGACAAAACAAGCCGAGGCTTGGCCTGTGGAGAGGGTGAGGAAAAGGGGGAGATTGAGAGAGAATCAGGAGGTCAGGGGTGAAAAGAAATGGGTTGGTGGCACCTTAATATGGGAGGACTGGCTCATAGTAATCGCTGGAAAGAATAAATAGAATGGTATTGAACAAATCAAAAACATGGTTTATCAGGAGCCGTCCTCCCCTCAGCAGCCTCCTGTGGTTGGTGGGGTTTCTGACACTGGATACGGGGGATGGGAATTAAACCTGTCTGAGTGTGGAGCACCGACATGCTCATTCTCTCTCTCTGTCTTTCACACACACACACACACACACATACACACACATATACACACACACACGCATACACGCACGCACACGCACACACACATACACACACATACGCACGCACGCACACACACAAATACACACATGCACGCACACACACGCACACACACACACACGCACGCACACACGCACACACACACACACACACATACACACGCACACACACACATACACACACATACACTATTGTTCTGGTACTTTGTTGGGATGAAGAGCAGACTTCAGTCACAATACAGTCTGGGGGTGGCTGTGTGAGGGCGTGGAGAGGTCAACATCACAACAACAGTGGTCAAACATTGTGAGGATGGGTATTTGTCCCATTGACCAGTATGGAATGTAAAGTAGAGGGTAAACAGCAGAGGAAACAGCAGAGGAAACAGCAGGGGAAACAGCAGGGAAACAGCAGAGGAAACAGCAGGGAAAACAGCAGGGAAACAGCAGAGGAAACAGCAGGGGAAACAGCAGAGAAACAGCAGGGGAAACAGCAGAGAAACAGCAGAGGAAACAGCAGAGGAAACAGCAGAGGAAACAGCAGAGGAAACAGCAGGGGAAACAGCAGAGAAACAGCAGAGGAAACAGCAGAGGAAACAGCAGAGGAAACAGCAGGGGAAACAGCAGGGGAAACAGCAGAGGAAACAGCAGAGGAAACAGCAGGGGAAACAGCAGAGAAACAGCAGAGGAAACAGCAGAGGAACAGCAGGGAAACAGCAGGGGAAACAGCAGGGAAACAGCAGAGGAAACAGCAGAGGAACAGCAGAGGAAACAGCAGAGGAAACAGCAGAGGAAACAGCAGAGGAAACAGCAGCGGAAACAGCAGAGGAAACAGCAGAGGAACAGCAGAGGAACAGCAGAGGAAACAGCAGAGGAAACAGCAGAGGAAACAGCAGAGGAAACAGCAGAGGAACAGCAGAGGAAACAGCAGAGGAAACAGCAGAGGAAACAGCAGAGGAAACAGCAGAGGAAACAGCAGTGGAAACAGCAGAGGAAACAGCAGAGGAAACAGCAGAGGAAACAGCAGTATCTGAAGTTTGCTAGAGAGCATTTGGATGACCCAGAAGAAGATTGGGAGAATGTCATATGGTCAGATGAAACCAAAATATAACTTTTTGGTAAAAACTCAACTCGTCGTGTTTGGAGGACAAAGAATGCTGAGTTGCATCCAAAGAACACCATACCTACTGTGAAGCATGGGGGTGGAAACATCATGCTTTGGGGCTTTTTTTCTGCAAAGGACCAGGACGACTGATCCGTGTAAAGGAAAGAATGAATGGGGCCATATATCGTGAGATTTTGCTTCCATCAGCAAGGGCATTGAAGATGAAACGTGGCTGGGTCTTTCAGCATGACAATGATCTCAAACACACCGCCCGGGCAACGAAGGAGTGGCTTCGTAAGAAGCATTTCAAGGTCCTGGAGTGGCCTAGCCAGTCTCCAGATCTCAACCCCATAGAAAATCTTTGGAGGGAGTTGAAAGTCCGTGTTGCCCAGCAACAGCCCCAAAACATCACTGCTCTAGAGGAGATCTGCATGGAGGAATGGGCCAAAATACCAGCAACAGTGTGTGAAAACCTTGTGAAGACTTACAGAAACGTTTGACCTCTGTCATTGCCAACAAAGGGTATATAACAAAGTATTGAGATAAACTTTTGTTATTGACCAAATACTTATTTTCCACCATAATTTGCAAATAAATTCATAAAAAATCCTACAATGTGATTTTCTGGATTTTTTTCTCTCATTTTGTCTGTCATAGTTGAAGTGTACCTATGATGAAAATTACAGGCCTCTCTCATCTTTTTAAGTGGGAGAACTTGCACAATTGGTGGCTGACTAAATACTTTTTTGCCCCACTGTATGTGTGTGTGTGTGTGTCTGTATCATTGTGTTTGTGTGAAGTAGCGTGCAAAATTGTTTCTAAAGCAACAGTGTGTGTGTGTGTGTCTGAACCAGTGTGTGTGTGTCTGAACCTGTGTGTGTGTGTGTGTGTGTCTGAACAATTGTGTGTGTGTGTGTCTGTCTGAACCAGTGTGTGTGTATTAAAGCCTAAGAACTCAGAGAGAGGAGCTATGCACCCAAACAGACCCCTCCACGCCCACTGCACCCACCCCCAGTTCCCATGGCTCTGATCCCTCTGCCGGTGACTTCCCTCCGGGCCTCGCCCCCTGCTGTATTAACCTAATCCCCCTGGGCTTTCACCCGGTCCAGCACAGAGGCTTACACAAAGCACCTGCCAGGCCCTTTCTCCAGCCCACAGACGCACCCGCCAAGACCAACCGGCCTCGGCCAGGGCCGAGCGCCTAGGGGACGTTGTGGGTCTGGATGGAGGCCAGAGGGGGATGGGGGAGAGGATAGGGGTGCCGGACGTAGCGGGGGTTGGGCCTTGTTACAGCCCTGTCAGCAGGTTTAGGGGCAGAGAGGGTTTTATCAATGAGCCAGACAATAGAAGCCCTGGTCTGTGTATATCCTACAGTACGCTAGACAGGTCAGGCTATTCATCGTCAGCTCTGGTTGGAACAGTGGTGTGTAACCTAACCTGGGGCTAACCTGAGGCTAACCTGGGGCTAACCTGAGGCTAACCTGGGGCTAACCTGAGGCTAACCTGGGGCTAACCTGAGGCTAACCTGAGGCTAACCTGGGGCTAACCTGAGGGTAACCTGGGGCTAACCTGAGGCTAACCTGAGGCTAACCTGAGGGTGTGGGGATATTTATTTGTGTACTGGAATGTTGAGGGAGCTAGCACAGAAGCATTTCACTGCACCTTTTATACATACCGACTGTGTACGTTACCATTACAGTCTGATTTGTATTCCTTCCTTTAGGTGATCACAAAATGATAGCGAAATAGGACAGGAAGGAAATGTGGTAGACAAGGTTTGAATCCAGGTCTCCTGTGCACAACAAGACTGTTTTAGCACACTGAGCTAAATTGGGGGGTTTTGGACCTCTGGAAAGGTTACTCACCACATAAGTGTGATTCACTGAACCACTGCTACTGAAGGATGGAAGGAAGGAAGGAAAGATGGAAGGAGAGAAGAAGGAAGGATGGAAGGCTGGATAGATAGAATGAAGGAAGCCGTTAGAGGCCTTGCTTAGGGTCTGTGTGCTTGCTCTAGCTCAGGGGTAAGCAACCCTGTTCCTGGAGGGCTGCAGGCACTGCAGGATAGTGTTCCAGCTTGACACCACACCTGGCCAACTGAGCTAATTGGTCAGTTCAGTGATGGCCTAACTTCAACACACCTGGCCAACTGAGCTAATTGATCAGTTCAGTGATGGCCTAACTTCACGACACCTGGCCAACTGAGCTAATTGGTCAGTTCAGTGATAGCCTAACTTCACCACACCTGGCCAACTGAGCTAATTGATCAGTTCAGTGATGGCCTAACTTCAACATACCTGGCCAACTGAGCTAATTGGTCAGTTCAGTGATGGCCTAACTTCACCACACCTGGCCAACTGAGCTAATTGGTCAGTTCAGTGATGGCCTAACTTCAACACACCTGGCCAACTGAGCTATTTGGTCAGTTCAGTGATGGCCTAACTTCAACACACCTGGTCAACTGAGCTAATTGGTCAGTTCAGTGATGGCCTAATTTCAACACACCTGGCCAACTGAGCTAATTGGTCAGTTCAGTGATGGCCTAACTTCACCACACCTGGCCAACTGAGCTAATTGGTCAGTTCAGTGATGGCCTAACTTCAACACACCTGGTCAACTGAGCTAATTGGTCAGTTCAGTGATGGCCTAACTTCAACACACCTGGCCAACTGAGCTAATTGGTCAGTTCAGTGATGGCCTAACTTCAACACACCTGATCTTCCAGGCTGGTTAAATCAACATTATAAGCTGGCACTCCAGGAGCAGTGTTGCCTACCCTTACTATAGCTAGTTGTACAGTAGCTAGAATACTTCAGGAATTGACTAGTTTAGGCATTAATAAGTCACTGTTATTCAAAACTCAATGAGCGGTCTATATTTCAATGGTTGAAATGATGAATGAGCTTATATGTTCCATTGCTATTTGAAGTGTGATTTGGATTGGTCATAATGTGTTAACATGTAATAACTAAACAGCTTGCTGTTTGCATGGTTGAAGGACATTTCTAGCCTACAAGACTGACAATTATGCGAGGACTCACCATCCATGTTATCAATATTATGGTTTTAACCATGTTTGGATGATATAGAGCCCTCAAACTCAACTCTGGACCACAAAGCCTGTTTCATTGTTTCCCTCTAATGAGGGACTGATTTAGACCGGGGACACCAGGTGTGTGCATTTAATTATCAGGTAGAACAGAAAACCTGCAGGCTCTGGACCTCGTAGGGTAAGAGTTGGATACCCCTGGTAGAGTGTCAGTTGAACTAAGCTCATGGGGCATTTATAAGTTGTATTCAAGAAATGTAATTAATTAAAAGTCCAAAAATGGATGTACCCTTTAAAACCCGAAACAGTACCTTAAATAATGAAATTGTTGCAAGCCCAAGCAGACTCGAGAGCAGTCATACATGGAATGTTAGACCAACCAAATCTATGCTCTTTCACTGCCACCTAGTGGTAGGGTGGTGTAACTGCTGATACTGTTATTCATATGCACAGCTCGGCTACACATTTTATCACAGAAGGTTCGGTTGTTTAGCTATCGAGAGGAGATGTCCAGAGAATTCGGCCACGCAGCCACTTTGTACATTCAAACAGGTAATGGCTTAGGGTCAACATAATTAGAGTACCATTTATCTTAATCACAATGGAATCTCAAACTACTATTAAAAGCTCATACATTTTCACTATACACATTCTTTTTTTGTTGTTTTTTTGTTGTTGAATTTGACCCCTTTTTCTCCCCAATTTCGTGGTGTCCAATTGTTTAGTAGCTACTATCTTGTTTTAGTAGCTACTATCTTGTCCCATCGCTACAACTCCTGTACGGGCTCGGGAGAGACGAAGGTTGAAAGTCATGCGTCCTCCGATACACAACCCAACCAAGCCGCACTGCTTCTTAACACAGCGCGCATCCAACCCGGAAGCCAGCCGCACCAATGTGTCGGAGGAAACACCGTGCACATGGCAACCTTGGTTAGCGCGCACTGCGCCCGGCCCGCCACAGGAGTCGCTGGTGCGCGATGAGACAAGGATATCCCTACCGGCCAAGCCCTCCCTAACCCGGACGACGCTAGGGCTAATTGTGCGTCGCCCCACGGACCTCCCGGTCGCGGCCGGTTATGACAGAGCCTGGGCGCGAACCCAGAGTCTCTGGTGGCACAGCTGGCGCTGCACTATACACATTCTACACACAAACAAAATGATTGCATAGCAAATATAAATTCAGAGATGTTTTAACAACTTTATTTTTCATAAGATTATAAAGTGATTTTATAGCACACAAATCCCGATAGGACTTTTTAGTCTGATACATCCAAAGTGAAAAGCATAAACAACCGTACAAATACATTGTTGGCACACCAAATTCTCTCTTTGTATTATACTGGCATATCAATCATTCTATTTCATATGATCTTGTCAAAAAGGCTATTTTGGTAGTTACTAGCTAGACATATTTGTAAAAAATGATATTTTGGTAGTTACTAGCTAGACATATTTGTAAAAAATGATATTTTGGTAGTTACTAGCTAGACATATGTAAAAAATGATATTTTGGTAGTTACTAGCTAGACATATTTGACCATTCCAGAACAAAACCTCAGATTTTTCATCGTTGAAGAGTACGGTACATTTAATATGTTCTACATCTGTATTGCTTGCTCTTTGAGTTAATTGTATAAGGCCTTTGTGACGTCTGCAGATATAAAAAGAGCTTTATAAATACATTAGATTGACTGAAAAAGTCTGCCCTCATTACTGTAAATCACTCTGGATAGGAGCATCTGCTAAATAACTCCTTACTGTAAATCACTCTGGATAGGAGCGTCTGCTAAATAACTCATTACTGTAAATCACTATGGATAGGAGCATCTGCTAAATAACTCCTTACTGTAAATCACTATGGATAGGAGCATCTGCTAAATAACTCATTACTGTAAATCACTCTGGATAGGAGCTTCTGCTAAATAACTCATTACTGTAAATCACTCTGGGTAGGAGCGTCTGCTAAATAACTCATTACTGTAAATCACTGTGGATAGGAGCGTCTGCTAAATAACTCATTACTGTAAATCACTGTGGATAGGAGCGTCTGCTAAATAACTCATTACTGTAAATCACTCTGGATAGGAGTGTCTACTAAATAACTCATTACTGTAAATCACTCTGGATAGGAGCGTCTGCTAAATAACTCCTTACTGTAAATCACTCTGGATAGGAGCGTCTGCTAAATAACTCATTACTGTAAATCACTCTGGATAGGAGCGTCTGCTAAATAACTCATTACTGTAAATCACTCTGGATAGGAGCGTCTGCTAAATAACTAATTACTGTAAATCACTCTGGATAGGAGCATCTACTAAATAACTCATTACTGTAAATCACTCTGGATAGGAGCGTCTGCTAAATAACTCATTACTGTAAATCACTCTGGATAGGAGCGTCTGCTAAATAACTCATTACTGTAAATCACTCTGGATAGGAGCATCTACTAAATAACTCATTACTGTAAATCACTCTGGATAGGAGTGTCCGCTAAATAACTCATTACTGTAAATCACTCTGGATAGGAGCTTCTGCTAAATAACTCATTACTGTAAATCACTCTGGATAGGAGCTTCTGCTAAATAACTAATTACTGTAAATCACTCTGGGTAGGAGCGTCTGCTAAATAACTCATTACTGTAAATCACTGTGGATAGGAGCTTCTGCTAAATAACTCATTACTGTAAATCACTCTGGATAGGAGCGTCTGCTAAATAACCCATTACTGTAAATCACTCTGGATAGGAGCGTCTGCTAAATAACTCATTACTGTAAATCACTGGATAGGAGCTTCTGCTAAATAACTTGAATGTAAATCGCGAACATTCTGATGCCCTTGTAGGGTAAGAGCTGTTTGAAAAGACCGCCTGAAATCACAGCCTGTTTTGGTGCGACAGCAGATAAACACAGAAAAAAAACACTTTCCGAAAATTCTGTTTTTCCTGTGTTTAATATCATACAGCTGATGACACTGACCATGTTATTTCCTGATAGTTGCTGGTTGAAAATGCAATCTACACAGGGCCTTCTAATCAGCAGGTTTGTAGGGGCGGGAGGTTAGACTTTCCATTGTGACATCATGCGATACATTTTTTTTTTTATAGACCAACAGCAAAATGTTCCATACCTCTCTTCCAACAACAGCTAGTTTTGAGTTTCCCCCTCCCCACTCAGACCACACACAAACTGTCCTAGCTAAAGTCTTGCTTGAGAAATGTCTCTTTGTTAAGAAACTACTTGTTTTAATTGAATACAATCACAGTAAAATAATTATTTGTTACCCAGAAATGATTTGATATCCAGATAAAAACAGATGCATTGAACCTTTAAAAAACACATCAACATACAGGTCTGTTTCCCAAACCTGTTTGTAATTGTGCAGGGTTGTGTCATTATGCATAGCGTTGAAATGTGTTGATTGAGGTTTTCACAATTAAAACAATTTTTTTCTCCAGTAAAGATTGGTTTCACAATTATTGATTCAGTACATGGGATGGGGTACAGTCTGATCAATTAAATACACATTACAAAGCAACATGGCAATTCCCTCTGTAGGCACTGGCTACATTCTATGATCAAGCTCTCAAAATATAGCAAAGATTTAAGACTTTCATATGAATGCATTGCGCTTGCAACGCTAGGGTTGTATTCCCACGGGGGACCAGTTGGGGGGGAACAGTATGAAAATGGGTTGTGGGTTGTATTCCCACGGGGGACCAGTTGGGGGGGAACAGTATGAAAATGGGTTGTGCGTTGGATTCCCACGGGGGACCAGTTGGGGGGGGGAACAGTATAAAAATGGGTTGTGGGTTGGATTCCCACGGGGGACCATTTGGGGGGATACAGTATGAAAATGGGTTGTGGGTTGGATTCCCACGGGGGACCAGTTGGGGGGGACAGTATAAAAATGGGTTGTGGGTTGGATTCCCACGGGGGACCAGTTGGGGGGGGAACAGTATGAAAATGGGTTGTGGGTTGGATTCCCACGGGGGACCAGTTGGGGGGGAACAGTATGAAAATGGGTTGTGGGTTGGATTCCCACGGGGGACCAGTTGGGGGGGGGGCAGTATGAAAATGGGTTGTGGGTTGGATTCCCACGGGGGACCAGTTGGGGGGGAACAGTATGAAAATGGGTTGTGCGTTGGATTCCCACGGGGGACCAGTTGGGGGGGGGGAACAGTATAAAAATGGGTTGTGGGTTGGATTCCCACGGGGGACCAGTTGGGGGGGGGGAAAACAGTATAAAAATGGGTTGTGGGTTGGATTCCCACGGGGGACACAGTATGAAAATGGGTTGTGGGTTGGATTCCCACGGGGGACCAGTTGGGGGGGAACAGTATGAAAATAGGTTGTGCGTTGGATTCCCACGGGGGACCAGTTTGGGGGGGAACAGTATGAAAATGGGTTGTGCGTTGGATTCCCACGGGGGACCATTTGGGGGGATACAGTATGAAAATGGGTTGTGGGTTGGATTCCCACGGGGGACCAGTTGGGGGGGACAGTATAAAAATGGGTTGTGGGTTGGATTCCCACGGGGGACCAGTTGGGGGGGAACAGTATGAAAATGGGTTGTGGGTTGGATTCCCACGGGGGACCAGTTGGGGGGGAACAGTATGAAAATGGGTTGTGCGTTGGATTCCCACGGGGGACCAGTTGGGGGGGGGGGAACAGTATAAAAATGGGTTGTGGGTTGGATTCCCACGGGGGACCATTTGGGGGGATACAGTATGAAAATGGGTTGTGGGTTGGATTCCCACGGGGGACCAGTTGGGGGGGAACAGTATGAAAATAGGTTGTGCGTTGGATTCCCACGGGGGACCAGTTTGGGGGGGAACAGTATGAAAATGGGTTGTGCGTTGGATTCCCACGGGGGACCAGTTTGGGGGGGGGAACAGTATGAAAATGGGTTGTGGGTTGGATTCCCACGGGGGACCAGTTGGGGGGGGGGGGGGGGACAGTATAAAAATGGGTTGTGGGTTGGATTCCCACGGGGGACCAGTTGGGGGGGAACAGTATGAAAATGGGTTGTGGGTTGGATTCCCACGGGGGACCAGTTGGGGGGGGAACAGTATGAAAATGGGTTGTGCGTTGGATTCCCACGGGGGACCAGTTTGGGGGGGGAACAGTATGAAAATGGGTTGTGGGTTGGATTCCCACGGGGGACCAGTTGGGGGGGGGGGGGGGACAGTATAAAAATGGGTTGTGGGTTGGATTCCCACGGGGGACCAGTTGGGGGGGAACAGTATGAAAATGGGTTGTGGGTTGGATTCCCACGGGGGACCAGTTGGGGGGGGGGGGGGACAGTATGAAAATGGGTTGTGGGTTGGATTCCCACGGGGGACCAGTTGGGGGGGAACAGTATGAAAATGGGTTGTGCGTTGGATTCCCACGGGGGACCAGTTGGGGGGGGGGAACAGTATGAAAATGGGTTGTGGGTTGGATTCCCACGGGGGACCAGTTGGGGGGGGGGGGGGGGGGGCAGTATAAAAATGGGTTATGGGTTGGATTCCCACGGGGGACCAGTTGGGGGGAACAGTATGAAAATGCGTTGTGGGTTGGATTCCCACGGGGGACCAGTTGGGGGGGGAACAGTATGAAAATGGGTTGTGGGTTGGATTCCCACGGGGGACCAGTTGGGGGGGGGGGGGGGCAGTATAAAAATGGGTTGTGGGTTGGATTCCCACGGGGGACCAGTTGGGGGGGAACAGTATGAAAATGGGTTGTGGGTTGGATTCCCACGGGGGACCAGTTGGGGGGGGGGGGGGGGGGCAGTATAAAAATGGGTTGTGGGTTGGATTCCCACGGGGGACCAGTTGGGGGGGGAACAGTATGAAAATGGGTTGTGGGTTGGATTCCCACGGGGGACCAGTTGGGGGGGAACAGTATGAAAATGGGTTGTGGGTTGGATTCCCACGGGGGACCAGTTGGGGGGGAACAGTATGAAAATGGGTTGTGGGTTGGATTCCCACGGGGGACCAGTTGGGGGGGGGGGGGGGGGGGGCAGTATAAAAATGGGTTGTGGGTTGGATTCCCACGGGGGACCAGTTGGGGGGGGGGGACAGTATGAAAATGGGTTGTGGGTTGGATTCCCACGGGGGACCAGTTGGGGGGGAACAGTATGAAAATGGGTTGTGGGTTGGATTCCCACGGGGGACCAGTTGGGGGGGGGAACAGTATGAAAATGGGTTGTGGGTTGGATTCCCACGGGGGACCAGTTGGGGGGGGGAACAGTATGAAAATGGGTTGTGGGTTGGATTCCCACGGGGGACCAGTTGGGGGGGAACAGTATGAAAATGGGTTGGATTCCCACGGGGGACCAGTTGGGGGGGGAACAGTATGTCCTCACTATCTGTAGGTCGCTCTAGATAAGAGCATCTGCTAAATGACTCACATGTCATGAGAAAGCAGCAACAACAGTTTGTCCACCAATCAAGTTCATACGACCTCATTCTTTATATTGTCGTTAATATCACAGTGTGTTTGTGTATGGCTGTGAGCTGTAGGTGTAATTAACGTGTTCCATGTGTGTGTGTACACGAGGTGTTTGTGCGCACATGACCCCAGCCGTCACGGGGACACGGTCACAGGTCACTGCACTCAGAGAAGGACCTCTCCCTCTTCTCCCTGGCCGTGACGAAGTTGAGCAGGTCGATGGCCGTTACCACACCAAACACCATCTGCTTCAGGCTGGGGGAGCCGTCCGTCAAGTCTGAGAGTAGGAGAGGGAAGGATAGAGAGGGTGGCATTAGCTCCCTCTTACAACCATCATTGGACGAGGGGAGGGTGGGGTTATGGTTGGTTACAGGCCCAAATCAATGTTGGGACCAAACAACGGAGGACTTTGAGACTGGCACATACAGTGCAATTGTAAAGTACTCAGACCCCTTGACTTGTCCCACATTTTGTTACGTTACAACTCTAAAATGTATTAAATAGTTTTATCCCACCATCAATCTACACACAATACCCCCTAATGACATCACAATACCCCCTAATGACATCACAATACCCCCTAATGACATCACAATACCCCCTAATGACAAAGCAAAAACAGTGTTTTTAGAAATGTTCGCTAAGAAAGTTTATTCTTTTAAATGACATTTGCATAAATATTCAGACCCTTTACTCAGTACTTTGTTGAAGCACCTTTGGCAGTGATTACAGCCTTGAGTCTTCTTGGGTATGAGGCTACAAGCTTGGCACACCTGTATTTGGGGTGTTTCTCCCATTCTTCTCTACAGATCATCTCAAGCTCTGTCAGGTTAGATGGGGAGCATCGCTGCACAGCTATTTTCAGGTTTCTCCAGAGATGTTCAATCTCTACAGACAAGTCCTTCGACCTCATGGCTTGGTTTTTGCTCTGACGTGCACTGTCAAGTCTGGGACCTTACGTAGAGACAGGTGTGTGTCATTCCAAATCATGTGGACTCCAATCAAGTTGTAGAACATCTCAAGGATGATTCAATGGAAACAGCAAGGACCTGAGCTCAATTTCGAGTCTCATAGCAAAAATTCTGAATACTTATGTAAATAAGGTCTTTTTTTTGTTTGTTATAAATGTGCAAAAATTTCTTGAAACCAGTTTTCAGTTTGTCATTATGAGATAGTGTGTAGATTGACGAGACTTCTTATTTATTTAATCCATTTTAGAATAAGGTTGTAACGTAACAAAATGTGGAAAAAGTCAAGAGGTCTGAATACTTTCCAAATGCACTGTATACCAGTCACATGCACACAGCAGACATTAAACCAGACTGGTTTAAATGGGTTCAGACCACCTTACCACCTTGTTACTGCCCTCAGAAAAGGTCAACGAACCTTCACTCCTCTTATCGCAACATGTTCACCATTATAGCAGGCAGAAAGACTTACATTGGATCTGTTCGTGTACCACCAGGGCAAAGTGGTCCGTCTCCAGGATACGAGAGAGCTTCCCCAGGTTATCAGTCAGACGGATCTGAGAATAGGATGAGAGGTGAGGTTATCAGTCAGACGGATCTGAGAATAGGATGAGACGTGAGGTTATCAGTCAGACGGATCTGAGAATAGGATGAGACGTGAGGTTATCAGTCAGACGGATCTGAGAATAGGATGAGACGTGAGGTTATCAGTCAGACGGATCTGAGAATAGGATGAGACGTGAGGTTATCAGTCAGACGGATCTGAGAATAGGATGAGACGTGAGGTTATCAGTCAGACGGATCTGAGAATAGGATGAGACGTGAGGTTATCAGTCAGACGGATCTGAGAATAGGATGAGAGGTGAGGTTATCAGTCAGACGGATCTGAGAATAGGATGAGAGGTGAGGTTATCAGTCAGACGGATCTGAGAATAGGATGAGAGGTGAGGTTATCAGTCAGACGGATCTGAGAATAGGATGAGACGTGAGGTTATCAGTCAGACGGATCTGAGAATAGGATGAGACGTGAGGTTATCAGTCAGACGGATCTGAGAATAGGATGATACGTGAGGTTATCAGTCAGACGGATCTGAGAATAGGATGATACGTGAGGTTATCAGTCAGACGGATCTGAGAATAGGATGAGACGTGAGGTTATCAGTCAGACGGATCTGAGAATAGGATGAGACGTGAGGTTATCAGTCAGACGGATCTGAGAATAGGATGAGACGTGAGGTTATCAGTCAGACGGATCTGAGAATAGGATGAGACGTGAGGTTATCAGTCAGACGTAAAATAAGAGAGGACCGTTTCATCATATAAACAAACATGGGTGATTTCAGTGTGTGTGAGACCTATTTGCACTACTTACAGAAAAAGTGTGTGTGTGTGTGTGTGTGTGTGTGTGTGTGTGTGTGAGACTGACCTGTTTGAACTGGGTGTAGATCACCTTGTTGACTGGGTCTGAGGGTTTGATCTTCCCAGCCAGCACAGAGGCTAGCATGTTCCCCAAAGTAACCATTCCTAGGACCAGCCTACACACACACAGTTATTTTAGCAGCAGAACAACACTAACCCATGGATAATGTCACCAGAACAGTTGAATGACTTGAATCAGATGGTCAGTGTCCACAGGTGAAACATGGGTTAACAACATTTACAAATCAACAATACTAATGAATTGAATTCCAGGGTTATTTCAATGGAAGATATCTTCAGATTCTCTACAATCATTTAATTTCTTCACCATGAACTAGTAAGCGACACAAAGATAATGGATATGTGCAAAATGGCACCCTATTCCCTACATGGTCAACATTAGTGCCCTATGAAGGGAATAGGGAGCCATTTGGGAAACAGCCTCTGGTTAATGAAAGAGGCAGGAGATGAGACAGTGGAGGAGGACACCCACCCAGCCTCGTCCACTACAGGGGCCTGGTCAAAGCCGTTCTCCTTCAGGATCTTGATGGTCTTCTGACAGCTGACCGTGGGCAGGACGGTCAGAGGGGCAGAGAGGTTCAACCCCTGCAGCTTCAGGTTCCACCACCTGGGGAGGGAGAGAGAGAGAAAGAGAGAGAAAGAGAGAGAAAGAGAGAAATAGACAACCAATTAAATAAATAAAAACAAAAGACAACCTTTAAAAAGGCATAATATACAGACATCACCCCACAATTGCCTGGTTGCTAAAATACTACAATTTACACCTGATATCAGTTTGTGACAAAACAAGCAATGTGCAAAATCATTGTACCATCTAAACCGCTGTGAAACATATTTTCAATTAACAAAATATATAGTATTTAACTGTTTAAACCTGGTGTACCAAACCGAAAGTAAAAGACGCAAAACTACACTTAAGGACAGGAAGCACAGAAATAGCACAGATCTACTACTTCTTAGACTTGCTTCCAATTTGAATGACAGATCTATAACTCACATTTCTATGTGAGTTTGGTCAGGTCGCCCATAGAGCTACATATTGCACCTTTAAGAGAAAACTACAAACAAATAGAAAATGAAGCACTAGATGAAGACATGCTCAGAGGGTTTATTCAGACACAGACCCACCAGGGTTTATTCAGAGACACAGACCCACCAGGGCTTATTCAGAGACACAGACCCACCAGGGCTTATTCAGAGACACAGACCCACCAGGGCTTATTCAGAGACACAGACCCACCAGGGCTTATTCAGAGACACAGACCCACCAGGGCTTATTCAGAGACACAGACCCAGCGGGGTTTGTTCAGACCTACCAGGGTTTGTTTACCATGATGTCTGACTCCTTCAGGAAGCCTTTCTGGAACATCCACTTGTCACTCAGGAACTTGGTCCTGAAAAAAAGAGAAGAGTTGTTGTTGGTTACTTCATCCTCTAGGAACAGCTGTTAAAGGTTCAGATTAAAGAGAAGGGTTGTTGGTTACTTCATCCACTAGGAACAGCTGTTAAAGGTTCAGATTAAAGAGAAGGGTTGTTGGTTACTTCATCCACTAGGAACAGCTGTTAAAGGTTCAGATTAAAGAGAAGGGTTGTTGGTTACTTCATCCACTAGGAACAGCTGTTAAAGGTTCAGATTAAAGAGAAGGGTTGTTGGTTACTTCATCCACTAGGAACAGCTGTTAAAGGTTCAGATTAAAGAGAAGGGTTGTTGGTTACTTCATCCACTAGGAACAGCTGTTAAAGGTTCAGATTAAAGAGAAGGGTTGTTGGTTACTTCATCCACTAGGAACAGCTGTTAAAGGTTCAGATTAAAGAGAAGGGTTGTTGGTTACTTCATCCACTAGGAACAGCTGTTAAAGGTTCAGATTAAAAGAGAAGGGTTGTTAGTTACTTCATCCACTAGGAACAGCTGTTAAAGGTTCAGATTAAAGAGAGGATCATGAATCAGTGATTCCCACGAGGCAACAGCTGCAATATTCAGACATGGCCACAAGGGCCCAGGCTAAGCTAAACGCTGACAGATCATTAGATTCACTATAGGACTACAGTATATTATAGTCATAATATAACAGTATATTCTAGACCCTGGTTCCTCACATGTAGTTGCGGATGGAGTCTGGCAGGATGACCACACACCGCTGGCCCTCCTTCAGGTCCTTGGCCACCCTCACCGCTGCTGCCATGGCCGTGCCCGAGCTGCCACCTGGCACAGGGGACAAGAGACGGGCACACTGGTTGGCATGATGACCCGTAGCCAGGTCAACCCATAAATCAGAACATGACATAGGTGGCGTTCCAGGTGGTCTTTATTGAAGTGGGAATGTGCAGATATTCCAGTCCCTGGAGAAGTACTGAATGTCTCAGGAACCGCCTTCATTTGATGTGCAATACGGATGACCTGCAACACGGCCACAGAGTCCTCACTGGTGACAGTGAGATGAATGACAGAGAAACAGAACGGTGACAAACGTACCACACAGCAAGCCCTCGTCTCTGACCAGCATACGGGACATGTTGAAGGACTCCTCATCGTTGGACTTGTACCAGCTATCCACCACCTACAGGTAGACACACCCTGGTGAGGTAGTGTGTGTGTGTGTTTAAGTGTGTGTGTGTGTGTGTGTCCAGCTGACTCACTGATCTGTCCAGTACAGTGGGGATGAAGTCGTATCCGATGCCCTCCACCTCGTACTGGGTCTTGTCTGTCTTGTTCAGCTCCTCTGGTTCTGCCAGGATGGAGCCTTCAGGGTCCACACCGATGATCTGACCACACACACAGACAGAACCATACCAAACAGAACCACACCACACCAGACAGAACCACACCAGACCAGACAGAACCACATCAGACCAGACAGAACCACACCAGACCACACAGAACCACACCAAATCACACAAGATCAGACAGAACCACACCAGACAGAACCACACCAGACCAGACAGAACCACACCGAATCACACAAGATCAGACAGAACCACACCAGACCAGACAGAAACACACCAGACAAGACCACGCAGAACCACACCAGACAGAACCCCACCACACAGAACCACACCAGACCAGACAGAACCACATTTTTATTTATTTTTATTTTTATTTCACCTTTATTTAACCAGGTAGGCTAGTTGAGAACACCTTTATTTAACCAGGTAGGCTAGTTGAGAACACCTTTATTTAACCAGGTAGGCTAGTTGAGAACACCTTTATTTAACCAGGTAGGCTAGTTGAGAACACCTTTATTTAACCAGGTAGGCTAGTTGAGAACAAGTTCTCATTTGCAACTGCGACCTGGCCAAGATAAAGCATAGCAGTGTGAGCATACAACAAAGAGTTACACATGGAGTAAACAATTAACAAGTCAATAACACAGTAGAAAACGAAGGGGGGTCTATATACAATGTGTGCAAAAGGCATGAGGAGGTAGGCAAATAATTACAATTTTGCAGATTAACACTGGAGTGATAAAAGATCAGATGGTCATGTACAGGTAGAGATATTGGTGTGCAAAAGAGCAGAAAAGTAAATAAATAGAAACAGTACGGGGATGAGGTAGGTGAAAAGGGTGGGCTATTTACCAACATCAGACCAGACAGAACCACACAGAACCCCACCAAATCACACAAGATCAGACAGAACCCCACCAGACAGAACCAGACCAGACAGAACCACACCAGACCAGACAGAACCACATCAGACCAGACAGAACCACATCAGACCAGACCACACAGAACCACACCAAATCACACAAGATCAGACAGAACCCCACCAGACAGAACCACACCACACAGAACCACACCAGACAGATCCCCACACCACGTCAGACACAAGTTAACACCCAGTAAGGACGGCCATAGCCTGTGATCAGAACCGTTTCTATTCCGTCATGTTGAAGTAGTGAATGTGAAGATCCAAGTTGAGACTGATTCTATTTGTATGGATCTTTCCATACTCTAATAGCAATTTCAATTGAACTGTCCCCAACCCTAGTCAGAAGCCACCTGGGGATGGGAATTGATTCCAGGTGGACACCCAGAGTTCACTCACCTGGATGTTTGGGCACCTCTCCTTCAGTTTGCGGGCAACGCCAGTGATGGTGCCGCCTGTGCCAGCGCCTGCCACCAGCATGTCCACTTTCCCTGCCAGGTCACAGACAGATGGTTTCAGATCATGAACAGTGACTCTATGAGGGCTACAAGCCCACACAACTGCTCAGACAATGCTTTGCTGTTGACCAAAACCACTAGTTGTACCTTATTCAGACACACTTGTATAACAGCGATTCTCAGCTAGTGGATGACGACAAGGTTTTGAATGGGTAGCAGGTGTCTGAGTAATAAAAATAAAAAAGTGTTTTTAAATATATTTTTTTATTACTTATTCTGTGAAAAAAATCCTCCAGTCTGAACCTAAACCAGGTAGAAAGTGTATAGAAATTATGAATTTACATTTCTAAATAACTTAATCTCTGAACAAATTTTCTTCAATCACAGTATTTTAAGAGAGAGAATGCCAGCAAGACAAGAGAGGAGGGAGCCGAGAGGAAGTCTGTCTCACCATCACACTGCTCCAGTATCTCCTCTGCTGTGGTGTCATAGTGGGCCAGGGGGTTACTAGGGTTACGGTACTGGTCCAGGATGTGAGAGTTGGGGATCTCGTTCTTCAGACGCCAAGCCACGCCCACGTGAGACTCTGGCGAATCGAAACGAGCGCTGGTGGGAGTACGGACGATCTCTGCGCCCAGGGCTCTCAAAACATCCACCTGGGTGCATGCAGACACACACAGGCAGCGTTTTCATGACCACTTGTGCAGACTTCACAATCAAATAGGTCCTGTGAAAGTCCCAGAGGGGAGATTGATGAGGCAGACGTACAGCAGTCTTACCTTCTCCATGCTCATCTTCTCAGGCATGACAATGATACAGCGGTAACCCTTCACAGCTGCAGCCAGAGCCAGACCGATACCTGTCACACACACACAGGGACACACACACACACAGGGACACACACACACACAGGGACACACACACACACAGGGACACACACACACACACACACACAGGGACACGCACACACACACACACAGGGACACACACACACACAGGGACACACACACACACAGGGACACACACACAGGGACACACACACAGGGACACACACACAGGGACACACACACAGGGACACACACACACACAGGGACACACACACACACAGGGACACACACACACACACACACTTCAGTGAATCTACCACTAGTGAGACACATTCCTATTCATTTACTGAGACACACACAGTTACCTGTATTGCCTGAGGTGGGTTCTATGATGGTGTCTCCTGGTTTCAGATGTCCTGCCCTCTCTGCATCCTCCACCATACGCAGACTGATCCTATCCTTCACACTGCCGCCCGCGTTGAAGTACTCACACTTGGCCACTGCACAGAGACAAAACAGAACGGTACACACTGGATCACACACACAGATTCAAATGTTTTTAATTCTGAATTAAAATAGCACCTTGTCTGAAAACATCTGATAATGTAACCAGACCTGGGTCAAACATGTTCATCTCATTTAGTTTAGAGTTTGCACTTTTGTAGCTATTTTTTTGTACACTATGTCTGCCTCAACAGAAAGAGACATGGAGGGAAGACAGCCTTGAATACGGTCTGAACAGTATTCTCAGGACTATGTCTGACTGGCAGATAATGCAAGGTTCTGGGATAGGTTTTATCATGGAGGCACGAATACATTGGTAACTCTCTGTGAGAAAAGTTCACAGACAAGGCTGAAACATTGAGTGGGAAACATTTGCACCCATGTAGCAAGTTAAGGTTCAACCATTCATCTCAAAAGGGTTCTGAGAAAAGACTCCCTGATAAACTCACAGACTTCACACTTGAGGCCGAAGGTCTTGGGGATCTTGTTCATGCGCACCAGCGGGGTGTCACCGATCCTCCGGAGGATGTTGGTGAGGATTTTAGGAGCTTTGGTCCTGGAAGAGGGGAGTTTATGATGTCACTGACTTACTTACTGTTGAGGGTTACCAGTCTTACTTACTGTTGAGGGTTATACCAGTCTTACTGTTGAGGGTCATACCAGTCTTACTGTTGAGGGTCATACCAGTCTTACTGTTGAGGGTCATACCAGTCTTACTGTTGAGGGTCATACCAGTCTTACTGTTGAGGGTCACCAGTCTTACTGTTGAGGGTCACCAGTCTTACTGTTGAGGGTCACCAGTCTTACTGTTGAGGGTCACCAGTCTTACTGTTGAGGGTCACCAGTCTTACTGTTGAGGGTCACCAGTCTTACTGTTGAGGGTCACCAGTCTTACTGTTGAGGGTCACCAGTCTTACTGTTGAGGGTCACCAGTCTTACTGTTGAGGGTCACCAGTCTTACTGTTGAGGGTCACCAGTCTTACTGTTGAGGGTCACCAGTCTTACTGTTGAGGGTCACCAGTCTTACTGTTGAGGGTTACCAGTCTTACTGTTGAGGGTTACCAGTCTTACTGTTCAGGGTCACCAGTCTTACTGTTCAGGGTCACCAGTCTTACTGTTGAGGGTCACCAGTCTTACTGTTGAGGGTCACCAGTCTTACTGTTGAGGGTCACCAGTCTTACTGTTGAGGGTCACCAGTCTTACTGTTGAGGGTCACCAGTCTTACTGTTGAGGGTCACCAGTCTTACTGTTGAGGGTTACCAGTCTTACTGTTGAGGGTTACCAGTCTTACTGTTGAGGGTTAGTAGTCTTACTGTTCAGGGTTACCAGTCTTACTGTTCAGGGTCACCAGTCTTACTGTTGAGGGTCACCAGTCTTACTGTTGAGGGTCACCAGTCTTACTGTTGAGGGTCACCAGTCTTACTGTTGAGGGTCACCAGTCTTACTGTTGAGGGTCACCAGTCTTACTGTTGAGGGTTACGGTTAGGGTGACCAGTCTTACTGTTGAGGATGGGTGTGGGGGGAGTCGGCGTGGTTGCCCCCCAGTCTCCAGGTGCACCGGCTGGGAAGGTCGGGACGGATCCACTTCCTCTCCCCCACCGCCTGGATGGTTCCAGTCACGTCCACCTCTAGCTTGTCTCTGACGCCCCCCTTGGTTGGGAGTTGTAACAGCCCTTCCTGGACCTTGGAGGATCCGTTGGCGTCCCCATTGCCGTTGGTGACGCGTAGCCTGGCAGCGTGCGGGCACACAGGGCCCAGGACGCTGCTGTCTTTAAGGGAGGGGACCGCAGGCATGTCTCACCTAGGAAGTTAAATGGCACATGGGCTAGTAAATGGCACGTAGCCTCTGTCCTGCTCATAAGCACAGATCTAGGATCATATTCCCCTTACCCCAGTCCTAATTGTAACCGTTAGCTGGACAATAAGTGATCTGACCCTGTATCAGTGGTTTGGGGCTACTTAAGAGTCCGGTCTGAGGGACAGGAGCAGCAGAAGGCCACTCTTCAGAATATTTGAGGGAATCGAGGAGCTGCTGCTGTTGTCTGTCTCATAATATACACACTGCTGGACAGACTGACGACTTCAAACTAATTACAGTCAGGAAGACATTAAGAACATTCCTGACAAAAATGACAAAAAAAATGTTAAACGTTTGACCCCAAGAGGCCTAGTGAGGTCATATTAACCTGCACACCTGACACCACCATGCCATGCTGTACGTCCCTCTGAAGAGTGGTACTGGGAGCCCCACAGTTCAGTTACAAATGACTCAGGCAGACGCACTACCTCAACACGTTTGATGTTTAAGTCAGTGAACATCCTCAGGTCAATGAAAAAAACAATCACTTAAAATATGCGAAAGGCCAAATGCGAGATTGGCTCCTATACCGGAGTTGCTAGACGTGAGGCACTACAATTGAAAGAATTGACCCCTGTTCAGAAGGGCTAATCATTAATGGAGATAATTGTGTGTGTCCAGCTATTTTGTATTGCCTAAAGACCCAGGGTTATAGAAGACAATGTCCTGTCCCTAACATATTAACAAGACAACATACTGTCCCTAACGTCTTAACAAGACAACATACTGTCCCTAACATATTAACAAGACAACATAATGTCCCTAACGTCTTAACAAGACAACATACTGTCCCTAACGTCTTAACAAGACAACATACTGTCCCTAACATATCAACAAGACAACATACTGTCCCTAACATATTAACAAGACAACATACTGTCCCTAACATATTAACAAGACAACATACTGTCCCTAACATATTAACAAGACAACATACTGTCCCTAACATATTAACAAGACAACATACTGTCCCTAACATATTAACAAGACAACATACTGTCCCTAACATATCAACAAGACAACATACTGTCCCTAACAAGACAACATACTGTCCCTAACAAGACAACATACTGTCCCTAACGTATCAACAAGACAACATACTGTCCCTAACATATTAACAAGACAACATACTGCCCCTAACGTATCAACAAGACAACATACTGTCCCTAACGTATCAACAAGACAACATACTGTCCCTAACATATTAACAAGACAACATCCTGTCCCTAACGTATCAACAAGACAACATCCTGTCCCTAACGTATCAACAAGACAACGTCCTGTCCCTAACATATTAACAAGACAACATACTGTCCCTAACGTCTTAACAAGACAACATACTGTCCCTAACATATTAACAAGACAACATCCTGTCCCTAACGTATCAACAAGACAACATCCTGTCCCTAACATATTAACAAGACAACATACTGTCCCTAACATATCAACAAGACAACATACTGTCCCTAACATATTAACAAGACAACATCCTGTCCCTAACGTATCAACAAGACAACATACTGTCCCTAACATATTAACAAGACAACGTACTGTCCCTAACGTATTAACAAGACAACATACTGTCCCTAACATATTAACAAGACAACATACTGTCCCTGGAAGGACATTGACCTCATCCCGTCAGTTGAGGATGCCTGGTCATTCTTTAAAACTAACTTCCTCACCATTTTAGATAAGCATGCTCCGTTCAAAAAAATGCAGAACTAAGAACAGATACAGCCCTTGGTTCACTCCAGACCGGACTGCCCTCGACCAGCACAAAAATATCCTGTGGCGGACTGCAATAGCATCGAATAGTCCCCGCGATATGCAACTGTTCAGGGAAGTCAGGAACCAATACACGCAGTCAGTAAAGCTAAGGCCAGCTACTTCAGGCAGAAGTTTGCATCCTGTAGCTCCAACTCCAAAAAGTTCTGGGACACTGTGAAGTCCATGGAGAACAAGAGCACCTCCTCCCAGCTGCCCACTGCACTGAGGCTAGGTAACACGGTCACCACCGATAAATCCATGATTATCGAAAACTTCAACAAGCATGTCTCAACAGCTGGCCATGCCTTCCGCCTGGCTACTCCAACCTCAGCCAACAGCTCCGCCCCCCCCGCAGCTACTCGCCCAAGCCTCTCCAGGTTCTCCTTTACCCAAATCCAGATAGCAGATGTTCTGAAAGAGCTGCAAAACCTGGACCCATACAAATCAGCTGGGCTTGACAATCTGGACCCTCTATTTCTGAAACTATCCGCCACCATTGTCGCAACCCCTATTACCAGCCTGTTCAACCTCTCTTTCATATCGTCTGAGATCCCCAAGGATTGGAAAGCTGCCGCAGTCATCCCCCTCTTCAAAGGGGGAGACACCCTGGACCCAAACTGTTACAGACCTATATCCATCCTGCCCTGCCTATCTAAGGTCTTCGAAAGCCAAGTCAACAAACAGGTCACTGACCATCTCGAATCCCACCGTACCTTCTCCGCTGTGCAATTGGGTTTCCGAGCCGGTCACGGGTGCACCTCAGCCACGCTCAAGGTACTAAACGATATCATAACCGCCATCGATAAAAGACAGTACTGTGCAGCCGTCTTCATCGACCTTGCCAAGGCTTTCGACTCTGTCAATCACCATATTCTTATCGGCAGACTCAGTAGCCTCGGTTTTTCGGATGACTGCCTTGCCTGGTTCACCAATTACTTTGCAGACAGAGTTCAGTGTGTCAAATCGGAGGGCATGCTGTCCGGTCCTCTGGCAGTCTCTATGGGGGTGCCACAGGGTTCAATCCTCGGGCCTACTCTTTTCTCTGTATATATCAATGATGTTGCTCTTGCTGTGGGCGATTCCCTGATCCACCTCTACACAGACGATACCATTCTATATACTTCCGGCCCGTCCTTGGACACTGTGCTATCTAACCTCCAAACGAGCTTCAATGCCATACAACACTCCTTCCGTGGCCTCCAACTGCTCTTAAACGCTAGTAAAACCAAATGCATGCTTTTCAACCGTTCGCTGCCTGCACCCGCACGCCTGACCAGCATCACCACCCTGGATGGTTCCGACCTTGAATATGTGGACATCTATAAGTACCTAGGTGTCTGGCTAGACTGTAAACTCTCCTTCCAGACTCATATCAAATCATCTCCAATCGAAAATCAAATCAAGAATCGGCTTTCTATTCCGCAACAAAGCCTCCTTCACTCACGCCGCCAAACTTACCTTAGTAAAACTGACTATCCTACCGATCCTCGACTTCGGCGATGTCATCTACAAAATTGCTTCCAACACTCTACTCAGCAAACTGGATGCAGTTTATCACAGTGCCATCCGTTTTGTCACTAAAGCACCTTATACCACCCACCACTGCGACTTGTATGCTCTAGTCGGCTGGCCCTCGCTACATATTCGTCGCCAGACCTACTGGCTCCAGGTCATCTACAAGTCCATGCTAGGTAAAGCTCCGCCTTATCTCAGTTCACTGGTCACGATGGCAACACCCATCCGTAGCACGCGCTCCAGCAGGTGTATCTCACTGATCATCCCTAAAGCCAACACCTCATTTGGCCGCCTTTCGTTCCAGTTCTCTGCTGCCTGTGACTGGAACGAATTGCAAAAAAAAAAAAATAATAATAATAATAATAATGAATAAAAAAAATCCGCTGAAGTTGGAGACTTTTATCTCCCTCACCAACTTCAAACATCTGCTGTCTGAGCAGTTAACCGATCGCTGCAGCTGTACATAGTCTATCGGTAAATAGCCCACCCATTTTTACCTACCTCATCCCCATACTGTTTTTTATTTATTTACTTTTCTGCACACCAATATCTCTACCTGTACATGACCATCTGATCATTTATCACTCCAGTGTTAATCTGCAACATTTTAATTATTCACCTACCTCCTCATGCCTTTTGCACACAATGTATATAGACTCCCCTTTTTTTCTCTACTGTGTTATTGACTTGTTAATTGTTTACTCCATGTGTAACTCTGTTGTCTGTTCACACTGCTATGCTTTATCTTGGCCAGGTCGCAGTTGCAAATGAGAACTTGTTCTCAACTAGCCTACCTGGTTAAATAAAGGTGTTCTCAACTAGCCTACCTGGTTAAATAAAGGTGTTCTCAACTAGCCTACCTGGTTAAATAAAGGTGAAATATTTTTATTTGATTTTTTTCAACAAGACAACATACTGTCCCTAATGTATCAACAAGACAACATACTGTCCCTAACGTATCAACAAGACAACATCCTGTCCCTAAGGCATTAAAATGGTACTAATTCTTTGGATTCCCAGACAGAGTTCAGTCTGTTGTGTTGCTCCTGTCTAATACTAATAGGCTGTGTACACTTCCAAGCAGCTGTTCAAATGGACCTCTTTCTGAACTGCACTGAAGACACAAACCTCGCCTGAGTGGCTTGACACCAAATGACCAGCACACAATAAACCCACCAGAGAGCATTGTGTCCTTAGGAAAACAACGTACGGTTGGAGACAGAGAGAGACCAAAGGAAACGTTCCCTCCTGAGCCAGCGCATTTCTTAATGGGACTACTACTGCTGGTCATGCTACAGCTGTTACAGGGTCTGTCTAACTACTGCTATGGCAGATATGGGAGCAGAGGTTTGAGTGTTCCTTGGGTGAGTTCATTTGCAATCTGATCCCCGTTGCAGACAGGTTCACTGAGTGGCAATGAGGCTGAGTTGAGGCTGAAATGTTCAGCGGGTTGTGTTACCTCACAGCTGGCCTTGCATGTGTAACCAAACCAGTTGAGCAGACACCCTCCAGACCCAACCCACCGGTTGTAACAGTTACTACATGAGATAAACTGCCTTTAGAGCTTCTCTCAACAGATATTCTCAATACCTTCTACCACAAAGTATGTTATTTTTAAAAATCTCTTTCAGAATTCCCAAAAGTGGAATTAAACGATAGTGTGCGATGATATAGAGCCTGGCTAAAAACAAGGGTAAATAACAAAAAGGACAGGATTTACAACCATATAATAATACATATAACTGCCCTACCAAGACAGTGTCCAATAACGCCTGTCATAACTATTCAGAGCCATGAAGGCCATAGCGGCAGGTAGCCTAGCGGTTAGAGCGTTGGCCTAGTAAACGTAAAGGTTGTAAAAATCGAATCCCCGAGCTGGTGAACATCTGTCGTTCTGCCCCTGAACAAGGCAGTTAACCCACTGTTCCTAGGCCGCAATTGATAATAAGAATTCGTTCTTATTAACGGATTTGCTTCGTTAAATAAAGGTCAAATAAAATAGCGGATTAAACACCATGGTGAAGGAAGTTTCTGACGACTCTGTGGAATCGAGCTCTGACTAGATTGGCTCTGCCTCTGAATAGTTATGACAGGCAATGTCTTTTTAGGGCCATACTAGAAACGTATAGTCATGGCACAAGAGTGCACTCATCTATGGCAAATTGTGGTGGGCAAAATGAACTAATGGTGCAGCTCAAATTCATTACCTGCAGCCCTCTGTCACCAGAACAGAAATAGACAACAAATGTGATGGAGGATTCACAGGTATACATTATAACTTCATTTCTCAACACAAAGCGATCTTGTATTCAGGTAACTGATGATAGACAGTAGGACCCAGAAATAGTCCCATATGGTGGGTCAAAGGCAGATGTTTGTGTGTGCCTTTTTGCTAACCCAAACCAGTTTCCTAAATGTACCATCATTTTCCTTTTTATTTCACCTTTATTTAACCAGGTAGGCTAGTTGAAAACAAGTTCTCATTTACAACTGCGACCTGACCAAGATAAAGCAAAGCCGTGCGACACAAACAACAGTTACACATGGAATAAACAAGCGTAGTCAAAAACACAATAACTCCTAACCTACTGTACTACGAAAAATCTAATCGGACGCTAATTTGACAAACGTTGGAACCCTTCTAGCCATGACCCCATATGGTCGGGGGTTTATGGACTCCGGAAATAAACCATGTGCTTGTTTAAAACACGAACGGTCATTGTTGTACCCACCTCTTACTATTATTTTGATTGCCATGACTCAGTAGGTAGGTACAGCATAATTATACAACTTTACAAGGACACATAACCTTATTTCGATGAATGGAACATGGCAGCATAAAATAAATGTGCATTAAAAAAAGTTGCACTCACATCTTCATGCAAGTGGTCGATCAGTTTCAACTTACCTATGTATCTGATGGTCTAGGAATCTGGAGAGGTAAAGAATCTTCCTCCGGTGATAGAAAGAGACTTACAACAGTTGGATAATAAAGATGACTATCAGCGCGAGGAGGTTAGCCAATCGTTGGGGAAGAATGCATGTTTAGGGCGCACTTTGATTGGCTGCAGCGAGGGAGTCTATTTCTGCCCCTCCTCCAATAAGAGATGCAGATTTGGTGAAACAAGTAGTACATGGCGAAAACGTATGGAAGTTTACCAGGGATCTATTTATATTCATTTCCAAAAAGTAAAGAACCTTCTCAAATGTTAGTTTCAGAAACATCGGAGCCTATACGCAACTCGCGCATCCCATTGTGCCATTCAATGCGTTAACGTGCCTTTCACGCATGGTTTATGGTCGTAAATGGTTGTTTTTTTATGTCACTATTCTTTGTGAGGACTGTATTTTTACAACTGTTGATCTTGGTTGTCCAAGGTCATTTCCATGCGTAACCATTAGACATAATACGGATGGATACATTTGGGTACACGGTCATAACATTTGCTGAGTTCAAAACTGGGTACTCGGAAAAATAGGTTCAATCATGACGTCAGTGACCTTCAGGTCGGAGTCTAGAAAGAGGCTGGAGTTCGAGTGACCATTCAAAAGATTTTTCCCAGTCGGAGTTCGTTTTTCCCCCCACCGAGTTCCCAGTTGTTTTGAACGGGGCAACTGTACAACTCACTTAACTATTGGTGCATTCAAGACAACTGATGGCTCATTCGAATAACAGGGATTTTTTGGGGGGGGGGCTCCAAATGACGTCATGATTTGACCTCGTATTTTTTCAAGTTCAAATGCTCCATTCAAAACTGGGAACTCCGAAAAATAAGAGGTCAAATCATGACGTCAGTGAGCTTAAGTTCAGCTCTTAAATGCCCAGTGACAGTAGCTTTACTCTACCTGTCAAACTCATTCCACAGGGCCAAGTGTCTGCGGGTTTTCCCTCCTCTCTTGTACTTGATCAATTAAGTCACTAATTAGGAACACCCCTCACCTGGTTGTCTAGGTCTTAATTGAAAGGAAAACCCCCAAAACCAACAGACACAAACTCTGTCCAGCTGTGTAGTGCTAGGATAAAAACCAAAACATGCACCCAGATGGGGCCCCAGGACCAAGTTTGGGGAAACCATGTGTAACAGTATAGCTTCCGTGCCTCTCTTCGCCCCAACCTGGGCTCGAACCAGGGAGCCTCTGCACACATCAACCACAGTACCCATCGCGCCACAAAAGCCGCGGCCCTTGCAGAGCAAGGGGAACAACAAGTTTGTGAGTGACTGTGGTTGATGTGTGCAGAGGGTCCCTGGTTCGAGCGAGGAGAGGGACGGAAGCTATACATCTAGGTCTCAGAGCGAGTGACATCACCGACTGAAACACTGTTAGTGCGCACCACCGCTAACTAGCCAGCCATTTCACATCAGCCACACTTGCATACATTACATTCAAACGTGTGATAAATGCAGAGGGATTTAAGCTCATTGCCTATACCAGGGCTCTCTAACACTGTTCCTGGAGCGCTACCATCCTCTGGGTTGATAAACTGTTAGTTACAAATGGAGCTGGAGCAAAAACCTACAGGAGGGTATCACTCCAGGAACATGGTTGGAGAGCCCTGGCCCGTGCAGTAAACCCTTTCACCCAGTCTTATCCCTGATAGATTGTAACTCCAACACCGTCCAACTGCAGCAACAAAAGAGGACACAGCAGAGAATCACTACAAAGTCTGTTTTATTGAGAAAGCAACGGAAGCTTGTATTTGTGTCTTTAAAAAAAGGGATAAAATAAATGAAATTAACGAGGATTCCAACATGTTACACACATTTTTCATCACGGGAGAGAGAGGTAGGAGGAGGGGGGACAAGGGGTTGGAAGAGGGGGATAATTAGGTCTTGGCTCATCTTAAAACCTTCCAGAACGTTCCCGGTCCCTGGACCTCCGTTTCTCGCGGTCTCGTCCGCCACCTCTTCCACCATCGCCACCACGGCCACGGTCTCGGGAGCGAGAACGCCTTTCCCGGGATCGCGAGCGAGAGCGGTGTCCTCCTCCTCCACCACCTCCTCCTTTGCTAGAAAGGGAGAAATAAAATGCTTGAACCAAAGCACACAACTTAACCAGCCTAGAGAATACTCAAAAACCTCAACTAAAAATGAGACTTTTACTTTAGTCAACTACACAAGTACCAGTGGTGGGGAAATGTACCCAATTGTCATACTTGTGTTAAAGTAAAAGATACCTTAATAGAAAATGACTCAAGTAAAAGTGAAAGCCACACAGCAAAATCCTACTTGAGTATTAGTCTAAAAGTATTTGGTTTTAAATATAATTATCAAAAGTAAAGTGCTAAAATATACATAAGTATCAAAAGTAAAAATCATTTCAAATTCCTTATATTCAGCAAACCAGACGGCACAAATCATATATATATTTTTTTACATTTACGAATAGACAGGGGCACACTCCAACACTCGGGCATCATTTACAAACAAAGCATTTGTGTTTAGTGAGTCCGCCAGATCAGATGCAGTAGGAATGACCAGGGATGTTCTCTTTGTGTGATTTAGACCATTTTCCCGTCCTGTTAAGCATTAAAAACGGAACGAGTACCTTTCGGTGTCAAGGAATATATCATGAGGAAATAGTACATCATTTTCTTTAGGAATGTGGTGTAGTAAAAGTTAAAGCAATGAAATACAAATAGTAAAGTACAGATACCCCCAAAAAACAACTTAAGTAGTATATTAAAGTATTTTTTACTTAAGTACTTTACACCACTGCCAAGTACAGTATTGGATGCTTCACCATTCAATCCCATGAAACAGTCAAATGTTCACCGTGACACAGAACAAGGTCTTCCTGGAATACAAACATTCCTTAGAATGCGTCCTACCCTTTTCTGCGGCGTCCATACAGGTCCCGACGGAGTTCCCTGGAGATGGGTTTCAGGTGCATGAAGTTGCAGAAGCCTCCTCTGGTGCACTCTCTGTGGATGGTAGGCAAGCAGGGGGTTAATACTGTTACCGCGTGTGAGAAAAGCTTTTCCAATCTCCACCTGTATCCACTGACTATCACGTTTACCACCCTACACTCCAAAGCAGAGGCCTAGCTAGCTACATGTATCCTGCTGGAGTTAGCCAAACAGTTCAACTGTAGCCTTTAAGCAAACAATGGGTGTTCCAATGGAAAAACACTTGAGGCACCATCCCAAATGACACCCTATATAGTGCACTACTTTGATCAGGGCCCATAGGGAATAGGATGCCATTTCCCAACACAGCCGGAGTTATATAGTTATATGCTGCAGGGAAACAAGACTACATTCTTCCTGTCGGATAAGAGGTGGCAACTTAAGCCTCAAGCCAAGGGTGTATTCATTAGGAAGAAAATGGAACATGGAGGATTCTGAATTTGTCCAATAGAAACTCTAGTTTTCGGGTGTAAAACATTTTCCGTTTGGTGTAAATGATTTACGTTGAAAATGGTTTTAGGACTACTGATTACATGGTGGAACTGGAAAAATATGGTGGAATGCAGTGGTGAAACAAGGCGTCTGGTTACTGTTGCAGGTACACCGACTGGCACACACAGCAGTGTATAGACATTCATCAGAAAGAGAGATGGACACTGACCCCATCTCATACTGCCGACAGCAGGCTTCCCTGAAGTCAGTGACGGGGGAGAGCTCTGAGTGGACAGGCTGACCGTTGAACCAGCGGTTGTTCAGGTCCATCACCGCTTTCTCCGCATCCTCTTCCCGACGGAACTATACACAGAGAGAGAGAGAGAGGAGAGGCCATGTTTTAGACAGATTTATGCTCCGATGAACCCAAAGACGAGCTACTATAAAAACAGGACTTTCTCCTGTTTCTCCAGACAAATTAACGCAATCACACTGAAGATGGATGCAGGGAGAATTTAACATGGTTGACATGGGATCTCTGACCCTCACCTTCACATAGACGTTGCCGACCAGGTGGTCGCCAAGGTTGTCACACACGTTCATCTCCTCCACCTCTCCGTACTTCTCCTCCATCTCTGTGAAGACTTCCTGTAGGGGTTAGGGTCAGAAGATGGGGTTAGGGTCATGTGTGACAAAACAATCACTGGTTGATAAGTAAAGCAGCACCATGGAGACCCACTTTAAAAGATCCACTAAGAACTACACCGAACAAAAATATAGAAATGAAACATGCAACAATTTCAAAGATTTTACTGAGTTACAGTTCACATAAGGAAATCAGTCATTGAAATAAATTCATTAGGCCCTAATCTATGGATTTCACATGACTGAGAATACAGATATGCATCTGTTGGTCACAGATACCTTTAAAAAAAAAGGTAGGGCGTGGATCAGAAAACCAGTCAGTATCTGGTGTGAACACCATTTGCCTCATGCAGCGCGAGATCTCCGTCGCATAGAGTTGATCACGCTGTTAATTATGGCCTGAGGAATGTTGATCCACTCCTCGGCAATGGCTGTGCAAAGTTTCTGGATATTGGCGGGAACTGGAACACGCTGTCGTACACGTCGATCCAGAGCATCCCAAACATGCTGAATGGGTGACATGTCTGGTGAGTATGCAGACCATGGAAGAACTGGGACACTGTCAGCTTCCAGGAATTGTGTACAGCTTCTTGTGACATTGGGTAGTGCATTATGCTGAAACACGAGGTGATGGCGGTGGATGAATGGCACGACAATGGGCCTCAGGATCTTATCACGTATCGCTGTGTATTCAAATTGCCATGGATAAAATGCAATTGTGTTAGTAGTCCGTAGCTTATGTCTGCCCATATCATAAGCCTACCATAGGGAACTCTTTTCACAACGCTGACATCAGCAAACCGCTCGCCCACACGACACCAAACACGTGGTCTGCGATTGGAAGTACTGCCAAATTCTCTAAAACGATATTAGTGGTGGCTAATGAGAGATATTAACATACAATTCTATGGCAACAGCTCTGGTGGACATTTTCTGCAGTCAGCATGCCAACTGCACACTCCCTCAATTTGAGACATATGTGGCATTGTGTTGAGTGACAAAACTGCACATTTTAGAGTGGCCTTTTGTCACCAGCACAAGGTGCATCTGTGTAATGATCGTGCTGTTTAATCAGCTTGTTGATATGCCACACCTGTCAGGTGGATGGATTATCTTGGCAAAGGAGAAATGCTCACTAACCGGGATGTAAACGAAATTGTACACAAATGTGTGCGTGTGGTTCATTCCTGGGATATTTTTATTTCAGCTCATGAAACCAACACTTTATTTAGAGATCCAATGAATAACTAGATCCTTTTATCATTAGACTATCTAGAGACCCACTAGTCTAGACTCTTTTCTTTAAGTGCGTTCTAAGCAGCCGCAGTAAACAACAGTCTGCTCTTGGAAACGACACCAACATGATTCTATTAATACTCTAGGACAGGTCATCACCGCAGGTCAAACCAATGACATAATGCACTGACAGGCCCTGTTTGAGAGCATCAAAACCACGGTGTATTATGGATAAATTGTGACCGAGCAATCTACAAATATTATTCAGTAGTTATTTATGATACAAGGCGATTTGTACATCAGCCTTCAAAGTCATCTGCAATGTGGAACATACCCATGGTTTCTACATGGCTGACAAGACTCACTGAGGGTCTTTTCCATTACCCAACTACATATCCTCTACTGTACAAATACTGCCCCTTTCACATCAGTGAACAGGGACAATATTGGCACAGCAGTATTGATCCTGTTGTGAAAAGTAAATGGGAGAGAGGAGGTTGATACGGTGCGCAACAGGCAGGTTTGGCAGAGATGAGGTGAAACATCACAAGTATCTCGTGCCGAGGTCACTCACCTCAAAGAACTCGTCATAGTGCTCTTGCATTTCCACATCGCTGACGGCACCTAAAACCATGAACAAATAACCAGTCAGAAAGCAGCTAGGCGGAGGAGGCAGAGTCACTAAGCATCTGCATCAGTGCAATTTCACATCCAACGACTTAAGAGAATATATAGACAACATACCAAGCTGAACCATGAAACTAACATACAAGTTAACTTTGTGTACGTTTCACACATATCCTATAGCCACCATTTTAACTCCGTTAATTCATCCCCCTTGGAAATCCCCAGATAAACATTACAATGGTGCAACAGCTTAGTAAATCAGGCCAGCGATCTATTAGATTTGTATCAATTAAGCCAAGTTTGTGTATACGTTAAGATGACACCACTTTGGAACAACAACCTTAATGACAGTGTCTCAGCACCAGCCAGCTCCAATGACGGCATTTGAGAACACTGGCAGTGGAGCTGGCTGGTGCTGAAAATGAGTCCCAACGAAGCTAGTATGAAAGTGGAGCTGGCTGGTGCTGAAAATAAGTCCCAACGAAGCTAGTATGAGCAAGAAATGCATGCAAACTAGTCAATTTTAGAAGTTGAAAGTCTAGAAATATACAGAAACATTCACTGCATTTCAGGAGTATTTTACCCATAACGTTCAACCTGAAGGACAGGACAGACGGCTCCCCATTTCTCCCTTGCCTGTGGTCTTGGTATTAAACTGAATGACCCTCATGCAAGAAGCAATATAATGGCTAGGTAAATATGTAGCTGATATCTTGCCAGTCAGAGGGGGTCTGTGAGAATGGTATGCTTTTCAGAGCTATTGATCAAGTGACATGTCTGGCCTTCTCCATGATGCAAACATTACTTCATCATTTATATTTCGCATAACAGCATTATTGTGTGCCATGGGGAAAGCTACCCACACTGAGCCCATCACACCAGGCTCACATCAGTGATGCCTCCAGGGGATGAGAGTGTACATGTTTGGATTTAGCTAATATAATATAATAGCATCTGGGTGTTGTCTGGGCACATTGAATTCAGGTCCAGGCTACTAAAAACAAACTAAATGTTTCCCAGGAAAAAAAATCTAAGGTATTGCTACTGTTTCCTGGCAAATGGGGGTGTTGTTTCAGTGTAGGTAGGTGTACACCAGATAACAGTATAATATAGAGGTGTTGTTGTAGTGTAGGTAGATATACACCAGATAACAGTATAATATAGAGGTGTTGTTGTAGTGTAGGTAGGTGTACACCAGATAACAGTATAATATAATGGGGGTGTTTCAGTGTAGGTAGATATACACCAGATAACAGTATAATATAGAGGTGTTGTTGTAGTGTAGGTAGGTGTACACCAGATAACAGTATAATATAATGGGGGTGTTGTAGTGTAGGTAGGTGTACACCAGATAACAGTATAATATAGAGGTGTTGTTGTAGTGTAGGTAGGTGTACACCAGATAACAGTATAATATAATGGGGGTGTTGTTGTAGTGTAGGTAGGTGTACACCAGATAACAGTATAATATAATGGGGGTGTTGTTGTAGTGTAGGTAGGTGTACACCAGATAACAGTATAATATAATGGGGGTGTTGTTGTAGTGTAGGTAGATATACACCAGATAACAGTATAATATAGAGGTGTTGTTGTAGTGTAGGTAGGTATACACCAGATAACAGTATAATATAATGGGGGTGTTGTTGTAGTGTAGGTAGATATACACCAGATAACAGTATAATATAATGGGGGTGTTGTTGTAGTGTAGGTAGATATACACCAGATAACAGTATAATATAGAGGTGTTGTTGTAGTGTAGGTAGGTGTACACCAGATAACAGTATAATATAATGGGGGTGTTGTTGTAGTGTAGGTAGATATACACCAGATAACAGTATAATATAGAGGTGTTGTTGTAGTGTAGGTAGATATACACCAGATAACAGTATAATATAATGGGGGTGTTGTAGTGTAGGTAGGTGTACACCAGATAACAGTATAATATAATGGGGGTGTTTCAGTGTAGGTAGGTGTACACCAGATAACAGTATAATATAATGGGGGTGTTGTAGTGTAGGTAGATATACACCAGATAACAGTATAATATAGAGGTGTTGTTGTAGTAGGTAGGTGTACACCAGATAACAGTATAATATAATGGGGGTGTTGTTGTAGTAGGTAGGTAGGTGTACACCAGATAACAGTATAATATAATGGGGGTGTTGTTGTAGTGTAGGTAGGTGTACACCAGATAACAGTATAATATAGAGGTGTTGTAGTATGGAGGTAGGTAGGTGTACACCAGATAACAGTATAATATAATGGGGGTGTTGTAGTGTAGGTAGGTGTACACCAGATAACTATAATATAATGAGCAGTCCATGCCGCAGGGCCTTGCAAATGTAGGGGGAACTTACAGCGTATACCATCGGCAGACTGGGCAGTGTTTTGAGGGTTACGGTAAATGTTCAACAGGGCAATGGTCTGAAATACAAAACAAACATTTTTGTGATACATGTCAAGCAGAAATGGGGTTTTGAGGGAAGAAAGTTAAATTAGATAAAGTATCATGCTCCTTACAACAGGCCCTGAAGAGAACACACTGGGTCAGCTAATACTTCCTCAATGGACACATTTGAAGCCATAACTAGCTTCATTAGTCCCCTCTATGGAACTCTGCTCTGAACCAGAGTGCATGGTGTGATCTGAAATGCTGAAAGAGAAGGTAATGGCGTGTCTCCTGACCACAGACGTCTCTGCCAGGGCTTCACAGGAGGCTGCAATCACAAGGAACTCAGAACGAATCAAAGTAATGCCAGTTAAAAAGAGACATTACTGACAAGTGTTACTGGAGTTGTAGCAAGGACTCTGGTATATTTATGTGTTGATCATTCAATCCAACACATTTTCCCAAAGAAAATAGCTGTTTGTGAATAGGCCACAGTACAAAAGTCATCTAAGTAAGCACATGTGAAGCCATCTCTGGGCTATGGAGGGAGGGAGGTGTTTGGCTAGTTCTGAGGTCCTTGTTTGGAAAGTCAGTCATCAGAAGAGAACAGAACCGTGGCCCAGACAGAGTCTCCTGTGAGAGTCCACAGCCATACCTACCTGTGTGAGAGGAGAGGCATCAGCTCTGGTAAGACAGGGCTCAACACTGGGTACTGCTCACACAGTAGAGGGTTGCAACTAGGTCTACCCATTTATAGTGCTCAAGGTAGTTTGGGATTTAAATTGGTCAACATAGCCTATAGCAGAACGGAATATGTTTTGAGTGGCTGAGAGATTGTGTATAAGAGGTCAAAGACTGAGGCAGAGGAAACAGAAATATTTGACGATACAAAACAGAGATTGAGGAGCATCCTGTTTATTTATCTGATAGTAATGGTTTGCCATTCGGGGTGGGGACTGGGAGGAGCAGTTACAGTAGCCGAAGTGTGAGAGAGGTACTGTAATGTTGGGTTCCCTGCTAACAGAGGTGAGGCAGTCCCTCACAGCTCGGCTGCTACGTGACCTACATATGGGGAGCAGGAGGGGGGAAAGGAGGGATTTCTGAACCCCTGAGGCTAACAGATCTTTGGACTTACAGCGAGAGGCGTCGGCCGTCTGTGCACTGTTTTGGGGGTTATGGTAGATGTTTTGAATCAAGATGGTCTGCCAGGATGACAAGAATACAAGAGATAAATCATTAAATTTGTGTAAATTCCAAATGAGTCTAGGTCCCTGATTAATGACGTAAATACCCTATTGTGTTTACTGACTTAGGAGTCGAATCTCTCCTTAGAATCTATGGGCTGTATTTCAGAGAAGTTGGGGTAGAGGACAGAATGTGAACGGAGCGAGCTCAATTTGACCGGAGCGTGCAGCGAGTTTCCAAAGGCTGGAGCGTCAGCCTTCTTGCCCGATTCCCAATAGCGCTCATTCCCGAGCTCAGGGCATGCCCAGCCCAGCATGCATTTGTAGTCTACCTGTGTGCTGCTATAGCCCCTTGCTTTAGCTACTGACATCAAGTATGCTACTTATTTCCATTACATTTTATTTTTTTATAATAATCAAGGTGACTTACAAAGACGAGAAGGACCAAGAGAGACTGCAGTGATGTAGTGTCACAACTAAAGAATCATTTTGGTGGCTTCCCGGGTCTAAGGCACTGCATCGCAGTGATGCGGAGTCACTACAGCCTGGGGTTCGATCTCAGGCTGTGTCAGAACCGGCCGTATCTGGGAGTCCCATATGGTGGCGTAACAATTGGCCCAGCGTCATCTGGGTTAGGGGAGGGTTTGGCTGGGGGGGCTTTACTTGGCTCATCGTGCTCGTGACTCGTGGCAGGCCAGGCGCCTGCAGGTCGACTTCGGTCATCAGTAGAACGGGGTTTCCTCCAACAAATTGGTACGCCTGGCTTCCGAGTTAAGCGAGCGGGTGTGAAAAAGCACGGCTTGGCGGGTCATGTTTCGGAGGATGCACGACTCGACCTTCACCTCTCCCGAGCTCATTGGGGAGTGTCAGCGACGAGACAAAATAGTGAACACGAAATCAGGGACAAAAAGGGGGTAAAGAATTACACCCCAAAAATTATCATTTTGGAATCTGAAAGAAATCCCGAAAGCATGATGGGGAACTTACTACATGCACATGCTAACAGAAAGGAACGAGGGGGGCAGCTAGCTAAGAGTGTTATTGTAGCAAAGTATTTATAAACTAAGTTTTGCTCATTTTGGTTCTATTATCTATACAATATGCCATAATTGATTTTGGCTCAATAGGTCTGGCATATTACCTCTTTCAAGGAGCTTTCAATGTTTATAGGATTATTTGTTCAATTGTGATTTAAACGAATGGAGCGGCAGTTTTTTTCTCTTCCTTCTGTGTCTGCAGAGCGGTTTTTTAGCGGAGCAATTGGAAAGGACGTGGATCGCCGCGCAAGCACCACTCCATGAGCGGGATTTCTGACCGGCTCAACTCCGCCCACATGCTCTGGTAGAGGAGGATCATCCAATCAGTCTACTGATAGAAAGCTTTGTTTTGTTTCTCATGGTTCGCATAGGGCCAAGCACAACTATCCTGAGTTGGGAGACCTAGGGTTAGGTCAGATTGAGTCTTTCGATATGAAGTGGCTGAGCTGTTTAATGAAGCACAAGGACAGGGGATTTGAGCTGCCACCGTGTCCATCAAATGTCTACCAAAGAGCCAGGCAAGCCGTCTATAGGAGGGGAGCAGGTTGGCCTCATGTCCATGTGAGCATAGTCAAAAGACCCAGGTTGGAGGAAAATATATACCATTCAGGATAACACTACTTCATTTCATCAAGGTTGTGCCATCTGCCATTGCATCATGCATACCATAATCAGCGTTAGCCTACCAGCTGCTAGGGTGACCACATATCCCGGATTGTGCAGGACACTCCCACATTTAAATTCAATTAAAACACCACTAATTTACAAAAAAGTTAGATGTCTGTATTTAAGTCAGATTTCCTATTCATTTGATGAGAATTGACATTCTTAACCGTCTCTTTTGTAGTCATGTTACACTTTTGACAAGATATATTATAAGGCCGTGGTCCTGGTAACGTTGAACACTTCTCCAATCGTTGAGGATCTCTGATATTCTGCACAGCGCAAGACGAGACTAAGACCAATGTCATATTGTCAACCAAAATCACATGTCATATCCTTTCGGGATTTGCTGCTGACAGTGAGTAAACTACTTACAAAAAGTTTGCTTCTGATGAATAGCTACAAGAGTAAATATTAGACTGACAGAAGGTAATTTTGTCACACTTGTAAGGCACTCCATACTCAGATGCTCATTCAACGTAATTGCTGCTACTTCACTCAATCCCGTTTTAAGTCTTCCTTCCTAAATGTATTAAATTCTCTGACAAACCAGAAATGGTTCCATGGCCAAATATTCCCTGATTTTCATAACAGTCACACATGGTCTCTTTTGCGTCACCAAATTTTGTGCGAGCCCGGAAAAAGAGTAGGCTTCATGCGCTTCGATTACCCTGGTGCAGCTGCAAAAAAAAAATGTATTCACGTTCGTGGGACAGTATAGCCTACGTCTCGCAAAATCATCCTGTTGTCCCGCATTTGGGTATTTTAAAAATGTGGTCACCCTACCAACAGCAGTTGCTTCTCTTCTGATGATAAATATTGACTGAGAAGCATTGACATGCTACCAAGCCTATCCTCATCAATCATAATGCAGGTTCTCTGAAAGGCAACAGAACACAATGTTATATACACATACTTCTGTAGGTAAGCCAATCGTGGAATCTGAAATGCAAACGTGCACAGGGTTAGTGGAAACAGATCGGCAAACATTTTGGTCTACTTTACATCTGCTCGGCAACCTGTTCTTCCACATGAAGCTATTGCAGTATGTACCTAGGCCCATTGGAACATGGAAGCAACATTGCACACGTGAATGGAATTAGGGCTAATTGACAACACTGCATGTTTCAGTACTTCATGAATGATTATTTGATCCTACACAAGGTTAAGTCCAATCTCCACACAAACAAGTAAACAATCAAATGTGAGTATAATCAGTAACGCGAGCTAGCTAACAAAGAAACCTAAGGAAGTCCTGATACGTTCTAGTGGGCTATATCACTAGCATCGGGCAATTGCTTGCCATAAACCCCTAGCTAGCTAATCATATTCAAGACATAGAAGTACGCTTACCTGGCTGAAAGTTGGCTTGTTGTGCAACCTAGAGCAGCGGTCCCCATGTCTGCACGCTCCAATTTTAAAGTAGAATGAACAATTGACCCTTGAACATGGACAAGAAAGTAAACAAATTAGATTTTGATAAATGGCTAGGTTAGTGTTCGCTTTGTATAGGTTTGTTGCTGCATCTAGCTAGCTACAATGGAAAACAAAAACATGATTCGGTGTATACTTGTGCAGTAGCCAACCTAGCCACTGGAGTCGTCTCGAGACAATGCTAAAGAGTTAGCTAGCTACAGTAGCACGCTAGTTAGCCGCAGATTAGCTTAGCAAACCAAACTTTGAGGTTATACTAACTAGCAAACCATTTAGCTACTGACTCGTAAAACATTCGATACTAAATTGATCTAGAAAATAAAGACTGATTTAGCTTAGTCTGGCCGATTTGGAGGGATACTGACGCGACGCAGCACATGCCGCATTTTCAAACCAAGCCGCCGCCTCCTCCTCCATTCAAGCAAGTTAACTAGCCTTCTACAGTATAGTCAGGAAGCTACGCTAGCTAGCCACACAAGTCTGAATGAAAAGCAACGGGTGCAGTAGCAGTCGTATTTGTAAGTAACCTGGTAGCTTTTTGGGTTAAAACGTGCACGTTCTACAGAATAGCCATTTTATTAGCATTATTATTTCAGCAGTTTCACAAAAAGACGAAATAACCTACTTGTCTTTCTCTGTTCCGAAAATGGAGGCCAGGTACTCCGCCATCTTCGGTTTGTCAACTAAATGGTGCTCTACGTCATGTATTCGACACTTGCCGCTTTTTTGACAGAGGCAAAAGCTGTGCTCTTCGTCATTGTCGTTTGCATACGCTCTAATCTTGTCTGTTTTTTCCCCTTAATACTCTCATGGGGGCGCAATTGCATCCATTTTGATTTCATGAATAGGGCCAAAGATTATGATAACTAAAGCCCTTTCATCTGTTTTAGGGCCCTGTAGAAAATCTCTGCATGTATGCTACGCTGAATAAAGAAGAAGAAGAAGGAAAGAAGTTTTACTTGAAGAAGATTACTTTATTGTATAACGTCCATTCATAATGTAAATTAGTAGTAAGGGGTTTCAGACTTCCTAGTATCATTCAATGAGAGGATAGTAGAGCTGACAAAACAACGACAGCATAGATCCTAAAGCCACCACACAATGTTGGCACATGACTCAATATTACCCTCCAACCACACAGAAAAACCACAGCAGGGTTATATTAGAGACTATGTGTATGTTCACACAGAGAGATCTGACAGATATTGTATGAGATATTAAGCCTACTGTAATGTGTATCACTTTAGCCTACTGTAATGTGTATCACTTTAGCCTACTGTAATGTGTATCACTTTAGCCTACTATAATGTGTATCACTTTAGCCTACTATAATGTGCTTAACTTTAGCGTACTATGTGCTTAACTTTAGCCTACTCTAATGTGTATCACTTTAGCCTACTATAATGTGTATCACTTTAGCCTACTATAATGTGCTTAACTTTAGCCTACTCTGTGTATCACTTTAGCCTACTATAATGCGTATCACTTTAGCCTACTATAATGTGCTTAACTTTAGCCTACTCTAATGTGTATCACTTTAGCCTACTATAATGTGCTTAACTTTAGCCTACTCTAATGTGTATCACTTTAGCCTACTATAATGTGCTTAACTTTAGCCTACTATAATGTGCTTAACTTTAGCCTACTAAAATGTGTATCACTTTAGCCTACTGTAATGTACATTTGTTTCATTCACTGTATAACCAGTCACACATCCTGCATCTATCTGTTCATGATCATAGTGGATTTATAGTAACAGGGCCACCGTGAAGGGGGTCAAAAAGATTTAAGTTCCTCGGTGTACACATCTCAGAGGAACTGAAATGGTCTAACCACACTGACACCTTGGTGAAGAAGGCACGACAGAGACTCTTAAACCCACACGGACACCTTGGTGAAGAAGGCACGACAGAGACTCTTCAACCCACACTGACACCTTGGTAAAGAAGGCACAACAGAGACTCTTCAACCCACATGGACACCTTGGTAAAGAAGGCACAACAGAGACTCTTCAACCCACATGGACACCTTGGTAAAGAAGGCACGACAGAGACTCTTCAACCCACACGGACACCCTGGTGATGAAGAAGGCACGACAGAGACTCTTCAACCCACACTGACACCTTGGTAAAGAAGGCACGACAGAGACTCTTCAACCCACACGGACACCCTGGTGATGAAGAAGGCACGACAGAGACTCTTCAACCCACACTGACAACTTGGTAAAGAAGGCACGACAGAGACTCTTCAACCCACACGGACACCCTGGTGGTGAAGAAGGCACGACAGAGACTCTTCAACCCACACTGACACCTTGGTAAAGAAGGCACAACAGAGACTCTTCAACCCACATGGACACCTTGGTAAAGAAGGCACGACAGAGACTCTTCAACCCACATGGACACCCTGGTGAAGAAGGCACGACAGAGACTCTTCAACCCACACTGACACCTTGGTAAAGAAGGCACGACAGAGACTCTTCAACCCACACTGACACCTTGGTGAAGAAGGCACGACAGAGACTCTTCAACCCACACTGACACCTTGGTGATGAAGGCACAACAGAGACTTTTCAACCCACACGGACACCTTGGTAAAGAAGGCACGACAGAGACTCTTCAACCCACATGGACACCCTGGTGATGAAGGCACAACAGAGACTTTTCAACCCACACGGACACCTTGGTAAAGAAGGCACGACAGAGACTCTTCAACCCACATGGACACCCTGGTGATGAAGGCACAAGAGAGACTTTTCAACCCACACAGACACCTTGGTAAAGAAGGCACAACAGTGACTCTTCAACCCACACGGACACCCTGGTGATGAAAGTATGACAGTGACTCTTCAACCCACACTGACACCGTGGTGAAATCACAACATCGACTCTTCAAACCACACTGACAGGAGGCTGAAGAAATCCTGCCTGTTCCCGAGGGCCCTTACAGTGTTCTACAGGAGCACCATCGAGAGCATACTGTCGGCTAGATCACAGCCTGCAAGGCTCTACAGAAGGTGGTACGCTCAGCCGAACGCACCATTGGGTGTACGCTGCCTGCCCTCCAGGACACCTACAACACCAGGTGTCGTATGTGATAAGAAGACCTTAGCCACCCGAGCCACGTCCTGTTCTCCCTGCTTCCATCACTCAGACGTGGGCAGTATAGGTACAGGTAGCTAGTCAGCTACCTGCTACCCCTGTGTCCCCCCCCTTCGGACGTTTACCCTGCCCCCACCCCCCAATGGACATTTATAATTGTTACAGTTGTAAATATGTATATATTATTATTATTATTATTATTGTTTCATCCACTTCTCTTTGACCAGCACTGTTGGAGCTCAGAGCTGAAGAATGTCACTGTACCCTGCTATTACATCTGCAACCTTGTGCATGTGACTAATAAACCTAATCTCATCTATAGTGTTCACCACAGCCAACTTTATGTAGATGAGAGAGGATGAAGCACATGGGGAGGGAGAGAAAGAGTGAAAGAGAGAGTAGGTGAAGGAAGTAAAACGGAAGAAATGTTACCACAAACACTTGAGCAGTGACGGAGACACTCTGATGCTGGGCTGTGTTAAGACTGATGTGATAGACATTTAAAATTGAGGAAGAGAGAGTTAGAGAGAGAGAGAGAGAGAACAGACAGTGTATTTCACTCACTCTTACAAACACACAGAGAGATGATCATCTACCAATGCTGTGGCTGTCTTCCTAAACCACCTCTGGTGTAACCTGTTGATTGTAGAAGGCCGGTGGGCTACAAGTCACCATGGGGCCCCGTGACTGCTTGTCCTGGACCAGCCTACCTCTCAGCATCCTGGCTGTGCTTCTCTTCCACCGGGATGCCAATGGTAAGTTAGACCCAGGGGGAAAAAAACTTTTTGTATGTGATTAAACTACAGTGTATTGTGGTTGGTTCAGTTTCAACACACAGTAAGAGAAGTGTTGCTGGTAAATAAAAGAACAACTCTCTTTGAGTGAATTTTTTTGTAAATATCTGAAATGTCATCCTCACATTCAAGACTTCCAGTTTTTGTCATCCTGGCAAAAAAACACTTTAAAAAAAAATGTGTGTGTGAGAGCTCGATGACAGAAAAAAATATATCCGGTCGTAGAAAAAGAGAAAGGGACTTAAAATAATAGATTAGCGGGGTAGGAAAATTAGTTCAAAGTCATCTTAATTTCCTCCCGATCTTCCTCCCTAAAGATGAATAATTTATGTTGTTCATGTAATTCTCCCTGTTTTCCAGTTGTTGTTGTTGAAACAAATCGCTCTTCTGGCTTCCATTTTGTTTCAGCTGAATAGCAAATACTCCACATTTCACAATGGCATTTTGAATCCATCAACAACATCAATATTTTATAATTACACAGAAATATTATTTCTTACTGATACCCAGCTGGAATAGTTTTTTTGGGCACATCTCAGTTATACCAATACTAGTGTCATGTATTTTAATGTATATGATTTCAACAACAACAATCATGAGTTAATTTATATTATACTTTTTTTGTGATTTAGCAGACGCTCTTATCCAGAGCTACTAACAGGAGCAATTAGGGATAGGTGCCTTGCTCAAGGACACATCAACAAATTATTTTACCTAGTCAGCTCAGCCTTTTGGTTACTGGCCCAACGCTCTTAGCCGCTAGACTGTAATATTCATATGTGTAAACATACTGAATTATAATTGGATGCATTTTACCGCTGTATCATACTGTGCTATGATTGGTTAAGACCACCCAGTTGGTTAGGTGATGGTCAGTTGATCCTGGTTGGCGATACGTGAACATGCCAGTTGTAGCTAGCTAATAAAGAGCTACGTTAAGAAATATCCTGTAGTACTGCATTTTATTATTTTGTACAAAGTGTGCAAAACAAGACATAGACTACCTGCTGTCCACTGTTATATTAACTTATTATAACTTAATAATTATGAAAATACAGGCCCTATTTTTCCTCAGTAGCTTATTATTAACCACACTGAGTCATACTATATCTGTCTCTCTGTGTGAACATACCTGTGGTCTCTTTTAAAGCTGTGATATGTCACTTTTTGGGCGACCCAACAAAATTCACATAGAAATGTGAGTTATAGATCTGTCACTCTCATTGAAAGCAAGTCTAATAAGCGATAGATTTGTTCTCTGTGTGGTATTTCTATGCTCCCCATTTTTAAGTTGAGTTTTTTGATTCTTGTACTTTCGGTTTTGTACGCCAGTTTCAAACAGCTGAAAATACAATCTTTTTGGTTGTGGAAAATATATTTCATAGCGGTTTAGATGGTACGATAATTCTCTCCACTATACGTCACATTAACTGAAATTAGACAAACTATTCGATTTTTAGCAACCAGGAAATGGTGGAACGATTTCTGCATAGTGGATCTTTATTATAGCCCTACTGTGGTTTTCCTGTGTGGTTGGAAGGTATAATCGAGTTGTGTGCCATTGTGTGGTAGGCCTACAGTAAAGTTGTATATGATGCTATCGTGTTGTCACCTCTACTGTCCTCTCATTGATACTGGGAAGTCTGACACTCCTTGCCACTAATTGACATTCAGAATGTCATTGATGGTCAGTTATACTGAGTTAAATTGAGACCATTTTGGATATACTCAGGTCCTTAGTGACGATTATGAAGTCTGAAAGTCTTTAAGTTCCCCCATGGTATGATGAGGTGGTCCTATTTAGTCTGAGACAGGATGCAGCACTGAATAAGTGCAGGTGGAGTTGATTCTCAGTTCCCTAGAACCTGTAGTCCCATTGTTTTATGCTAATTGAGTTCCAACTCTTCACGATGTGAAATGTGTTTTGTCCTTTTTTTTTTTATCTCTGTGTGTGTCTCTCCCTCCTATTAGTCATGAACATGTCACTGTCACTGATACCAAGGGGAAATTCTGATGAACGGGAAAATCTCCTTCACCTGTCTGCAATCTTTAATCACCTCTCATCTTAGTAAAAATCGTATTTACAACCAACTAGGATCCAGCTAAAGAAAGATTGAGGCCTGTCCCTGTAGCCATTGTTGCAATATTAGTATTTTGTGTGTGTGTGTGTATGTGTCACCCCCTGACCTTAGAGAGCTGTTTTATTTCTCTATTTGGTTAGGTCAGGGTGTGATGTGGGCATTCTATGTTTTGTTTTCTATGTTTCTTTATTTCTATGTTTTGGCCGGGTTCTCAAACAGGGACAGCTGTCTATCGTTCTCTCTGATTGGGAATCATACTTAGGTAGACCTTTTTCCCTCCTTCAGTGTTGGTAGTTAACTTTCTTTGTGGCACTTAGCCCTTTAAGCTTCACGGTTGTTTCTTGGTTTGTTGGAGACACTTTAAAAATAAAATATACGCTCACCACGCTGTAGTTTGGTCTACTTCCAACGACACCTGTGACAGTATGATTTGATATAGAGGTGATGGGTGATCTTATGGGGACCTATTGGTCAGGCAGTGACTTACTTCAGTTTAATTCTTTGCAGGTCAAGGTTCTGATTGTTTCCCAGAGATTAGAGTGACACGGAACACAGTATGGAGAGCTTCAACTGGGAAACAACTGAAGATGAACTGTTCTGTTTTCTGTTCCAACTCACCACCACCACCATCACTATGGTGTAAGGTTGATGAATCAAACAACTGCAATACTGTCAACACAACAACTCTCATTCAAAAACAGTTGACAAATTTGACAAACACTACATGGATCTCATTTCTGACTTTCAAAAACATATCCAGAGGTGATGCTGGTCTATACAGGTGTAAATTACACACGGCTGTGGGTCATTCTATCAATGTTATCGTCTCAGGTGAGCAATCTATTAATACATTTTCTCAGTTTGAAATGTTTAACCAGTCAAACATTTAGTTATTTTTCCCATTCATAGAAGCAAACACCCTGTGATGGGTGTCAATTGTTATGTATTTCAGAGAGAATTGAAGACACCACAGATTTATATCAGAACAATGAAACAAGTAAGAGGAGATTTTGACTTCATAGCTTAGCATGCATTGCACACTGAACAGACAGGTGCTGCAGTATGAATGTACATCAAGGCACACCACAACACAATGCTATGTCACACCTAGCTCTGAAACACTGTGGTAACCAATAACACCCAAACAGCCAGTTAAAACTAGTAACCTAGTATCCATGTTGAGTCAAACCTCTTCAGGAGCATCATTTTGATTTAAAATATGTGTGTCTGCATGTGTGTAATTAGGCAGAATTATTTAGCTGTTAAACTAATTTCCTGTATTTGTATATTTTTTGGCCTATAGCTTTTATAAATTCAAATGTGGGGTGGGGGGACATTTCCTCCTTGTTCATAGTGGAAATCAGGCCTCTTTTTCTTATAGACAGTACAGTGAGTCAGAGTGACAGCTTCCTGGAGTGGGTGTGGCCTTATGTTTACTCCTCGGCTGGGATTATGGTGTTTGTCATCGTGGTGATAACCATATCCATGCTCTCAATGCATGGTTGTAAAGGTAAGATGCTCACGATTTCCTTAGTATATTAATACAGACTAATGATCATCCAAATCCAGATGCTCTGAAAGAGCTGTAAAACCTGGACCCATACTAATCAGCTGGGCTAGACAATCTAGACCCTCTCTTTCTAAAATTACCCGCTGCCATTGTTGCAACCCCAATTACCAGTCTGTTCAACCTCTCTTTCGTATCGTCTGAGATCCCTAAAGATTGGAAAGCTGCCATGGTCATCCCCCTCTTCAAAGGGGGTGACACTCTAGACACAAACTGTTATAGACCTATATCCATCCTGCCCTGCTTTTCTAAAGTCTTCGAAAGCCAAGCTAATTAACAGATCACTGACCATTACGAATTCCACCATACCTTCTCCGCTGTGCAATCCGGTTTCCGAGCTGGTCACGGGTGCACCTCAGCCACGCTCAAGGTACTAAACGATATCATAACTGCCATCGATAAAAGACAGTACTGTGCAGCCGTCTTCATCGTCCTGGCCAAGGCTTTCGACTCTGTCAATCACCATATTCTTATCGGCAGACTCAACAGCCTTGGTTTCTCAAATGACTGCTTCGCCTGGTTCACCAACTACTTCGCAGATAGAGTTCAGTGTGCCAAGTCAGAGGGCCTGTTTTCCAGATCTCTGGCAGTCTCTATGGGGGTACCACAGGGTTCAATTCTCGGGCTGACTCTCTTCTCTGTATATATCAACAATGTCACTCTTGCTTCTGGTGATTCCCTGATTCACCTCTACGCAGACGACACCATTCTGTATACATCTGGCCCTTCTTTGGACACTGTGTTAGCTAACCTCCAAACGAGCTTCAACTGCTCTTAACTACTCTGGACTACTCTGGACGGTTCTGACTTGTGTATGTGGACAACTACAAATACCTAGGTGTCTGACTAGACGGTAAAGTCTCCTTCCAGACTCATATTAAACATCTCCAATCCAAAATCAAATCTAGAATCGGCTTCCTATTTCGCAACAAACATTCCCTCGTAAAACTGACTATCCTACCGAACCTCGACTTCGGGGATGTCATTTACAAAATAGCTTCCAATACTCTACTCAGCAAACTGGAGGCAGTCTATCACAGTGCCATCCGTTTTGCTACCAAAGCCCCTTATACCACCCACCACTGCGACCTGTATGCTGTAGTCGGCTGGCCCTCGCTACATATTCATCGCCAGACCCACTGGCTCCAGGTCATCTACAAGTCTATGCTAGGTAAAGCTCCGCCTTAGCTCAGCTCACTGGTCATGATAACAACACCCACCCGTAGCACGTGCTCCAGTAGGTATATCTCACTGGTCATCCCCAAAGCCAACACCTCCTTTGGCCGCCTTTCCTTCCAGTTCTCTGCTGCCAGTGACTGGAACGAATTGCAAAAATCGCTGAAGCTGGAGACTTGTATTTCCCTCACTAACTTTAAACATCAGCTATCTGAGCAGCTAACCGATCGCTGCAGCTGTACATAGCCCATCTGTAAATAGCCCACCCAATCTACCTACCTCATCCCGATATAATTTTTATTTATTTTTCTGCTCTTTTGCACACCAGTATTTCTACTTGCACATCATCTGCTCATCTATCACTCCAGTGTTAATTTGCTAAATTGTAATTATGTCGCTACTATGGCCTATTTATTGCCTTATCACCTCACGCCATTTGCACACACTGTATATAGACTTTCTTTTTTTTCTATTGTGTTATTGACTGTATGTTTGTTTACTCCATGTGTAACTCTGTGTTGTTTCTGTCACACTGCTTTGCTTTATCTTGGCCAGGTCGCAGTTGTAAATGAGAACTTGTTCTCAACTAGCCTACCTGGTTAAATAAAGGTGAAAAAAAAAGAATAATAAAAAATTGTGACCATAACACATTAATACAGACTAATGATGGCTGACCATAGCACATTAATACAGACTAATGATGACCATAGAACATTAATACAGACTAATGATGGCCATAGCACATTAATACAGCCTAATGATGACCATAGTACATTAATACAGACTAATGATGACCATAGTACATTAATACAGACTGATGATGACCATAGTACATTAATACAGACTAATGATGACCATAGTACATTAATACAGACTGATGATGGCCATAGCACATTAATACAGCCTAATGATGACCATAGTACATTAATACAGACTGATGATGACCATAGCACATTAATAGAATCTAATGATGGCCATAGCACATTAATACATTACTTTTCATTTTAATGTTTTGTTCATGATTCCCTTAATTGCAGGTGCCTGTCCGGCCAGGAAGTCAAGGAATGAGGACCAAACAGAGAACCAGGTCAAACCGATATACACTACACATCTAACTTTCATTTAGTCCTGTATTAGTACTATTAGTACAGATTCTGGATGGTCTTTAATGTGTTTACAGTATGTAACATGGTGGAGTCTTTTGGTGCACTCCTTGTCTGTCAGTCCCAGGTGTTGTGTCTCTGACTGATTAAATTATATGACAGGCTATTTTATCAAATCGATTACCTAACGTTTGATTACATTGATTGAATTAAGCCATGCAATAATTAACTCGTTAATAACCTGGGGCACCACGGAAGAGTGTTTATAGAGTTGCTCTTTTCCGAATAAACTCTTAAAGATCTTCAGATCTTTTATAATCAATAGCAGTCAATTATTAATCATCACCTTATTTAGTCTCATCTGAATGTCGTAAAATTCTTGGTTATCTGCACGAACCCTAGCTTAATTATTTTCTAAATACCTAAATACTCACACAGAATTACATATACACAGGATAGATCATACGTTGATTACTAATCATGTCATAAAAGCAAAAGTCCCTAGCGGATGAAACCGATATGACGGCTGGTTACCCAAAGAAAGGGGGTTGAGTTTGAATGAGAGCGGGATAACTGAGGGACAAAGGGGATTGGGTCTCTATCGGACCTTGAGAAGCTATGCTACCGTAAATATAGAATCTTATGCATTCTAATAATCATCCATCCGGAAATTGAAAATGCAAGATATATATTTACACTGAACCATTCGATAGATGGTTTGAAGATGGAAGACTGGTTTGCCCAGCAGATATCGCCATTGTCCTTTGAAGAATCTTTCTGGTCGTAGTGTTGTAGAGCGGATACGTTGAAGTAGCCTGTCGTTCTCAGGAGATCGTCTGTCCTTTCCTAGGCCACGTACGTTTACAGCTGCAGCTGATAAGTTGACGTACAGAATTTCTCACTTATTCTATAGTGAATAGGAGTTCAAAGTTCATACCAAGTTGCCATAATCAGCTCGTGCTGTATTCTGGCTGGTCTAGTCGAAATTCCTCCTTCCAGCGTGGTGATCGTCACCTCCACATGATCTTGCCTCATGTAAATTTCGTTATGTAGAGTGAATATTCAGCCATTCGCAACCACAGCGCACACTGGGGTTTGCTTAGTCTGACATGAATTAGGTCACGGGGGCTTTATACTGGTGTGTTTCATCCCGCTCCAACCAATGACTGTTCACTTGGGCGTGGCCACTGAGTGAGAATAAAATGACTTGAAAACAATTCTCTCATTTAGAAGGCTAAAATTACATTTAATATTCTCTCACACAGTTCCATATTTAAACATTTAAATTGCACAACAATTCCATGTGAATCTAATGTCTAGACTAGAATGTGTAGACTTTCAAGATACAATTTATGTTGTCCTGTCATCAGTAATAATGTCCCAGACAACAACTGATCTGACATCATGGTCTTTAAGTACTTTCAACTGGTTGGATTACAGAAATATTGTTAAATTCCCCAACCTTTTGATGTTACCATACTCTCTCTACGTTAACAAAGGGCTTTCCAAGAGTCCATTCTGTAGAGGGGAGAGAAAAGGGGGGAAAGGTATTTATGGGGGGGTCATAAACCTCACCCAACAGGGCAACGTCATGACACAGGTGTAGCCCACTATAATCAAGGGTGGGGGTTGCAAATACACAGAGTATTAAAGTAGCTTACTTGTTGTTGCAGTATATGGCTATACCAATGACCCAGCAAGCATTCCCACGACCCAACCCACAATCCCACCACAGAGGAAGCATCCGATCCCACCAATCCCAGGACCGGCTCCAAGCCCGGCCCCAAGCCCAGGCACAAGCCCAGCCCACCCCACCGCCGGACTGTATCTATGACAACGCACCTGCCAGGGGCCCACGTCGCACTCATCCGGCACCCGGCCAAGCTGCAGCCAATCAGGTAGCTGTCCCGGTGGACACGGACAATACCTATAGCAACGGGAAGGAGAAAGAGGAAGAGAGTGATATCATGTACGCAGCGCTAAACCATCAGGTAAAGCCTCGAGCCGCTGCGCGCCCTGCACAGCCTCAGGTAGAGGGCTCAGAGTACGCAGCCATACGAGTGTCCTGAGCCCTGGAACCAGGAAGTAAAACTCCTCTTCCCAGAGGGTCACAGTCCTACTGGTCTTTGTTTCTCCCTGATTACGAGAAGGGGGTCACTGCGTCCCAAAATGGCGACCGGAGTATGGGCGAATGGGTGTGTCAAAAGGGAAGTAGTGGGTATGTGAAAAGGAATGGGTGTGTCAAAGGGGAAGTAGTAGGTGTGTGGAAAGGAATGGGTGTGTCAAAAGGGAAGTAGTAGGTGTGTGGAAAGGAATGGGTGTGTCAAAAGGGAAGTAGTAGGTGTGTGGAAAGGAATGGGTGTGTCAAAAGGGAAGTAGTAGGTGTGTGGAAAGGAATGGGTGTGTCAAAAGGGAAGTAGTAGGTGTGTGGAAAGGAATGGGTGTGTCAAAAGGGAAGTAGTAGGTGTGTGGAAAGGAATGGGTGTGTCAAAAGGGAAGTAGTAGGTGTGTGGAAAGGAATGGGTGTGTCAAAAGGGAAGTAGTAGGTGTGTGGAAAGGAATGGGTGTGTCAAAAGGGAAGTAGTAGGTGTGTGGAAAGGAATGGGTGTGTCAAAAGGGAAGTAGTAGGTGTGTGGAAAGGAATGGGTGTGTCAAAAGGGAAGTAGTAGGTGTGTGGAAAGAAATGGGTGTGTCAAATCGTCTGCTATAGGTTAGACGGTTTTGATTGAGCTGGATTTTTTTCTCTTCTGTTTCTTGCCACTCAACCAGACTGTGACACACAACTAGGTGCTATCATCAACCAAAAAGGGTTATTTGTCTGTCCTCATAAGAGAACCCTTTGAAGAACCCCCTTTGGTTCCAGGTAGAACCCTTCTGGGTTCCATGAAGAACCCTTTCCACAGAGGGGTCTGCATGGAATCCAAAAGAGCTCTACCTAGAACCAAAAAGGGTACTCCTATGGGGACAGCCGTAAAACCCTTTTGGAACCCTTTCTTTCTATGAGTGTACCTCACATTGAGCTACCATACTGCGAGAGATGGGACATCTATTTTTAAGCCAGAGGATGAGTCTGAGTGTTAGAATTACATGAATAATTGTACATTTTCCGGTTTAAAACTGAAGATTGTTTATTGGGGCGGCAGCTAGCCTTGCGTTGGGTCAGTATCTGAAAGGTTGCTAGATCAAATCCCAGAGCTGACAAGGTCAAAATCTGTTGTTCTGCCCCTGAACAAGGCAGTTAACCCACTGTTCCTAGGCCATCATTGTAAATAAGAATGCGTTCTTAACTGACTTGCCTAGTGCCCTAAATATTAAATAAAACAGTATTGATGATGGGTGTACTGTTGCTTTATGGGTTGTACGCATGTTCCTACTGTGACTGTCACCCTGATATATTACTGTGACTGTCACCCTGATATATTCCTGTGACTGCCACCCTGATATATTACTGTGACTGTCACCCTGATATATTACTGTGACTGTCACCCTGATATATTACTGTGACTGCCACCCTGATATATTACTGTGACTGTCACCATGATATATTACTGTGACTGTCACCCTGATATATTACTGTGACTGTCACTCTGATATATTACTGTGACTGCCACCCTGATATATTACTGTGACTGTCACCCTCATATTACTGTGACTGTCACTCTGATATATTACTGTGACTGTCACACTGATATATTACTGTGACTGCCACCCTGATATATTACTGTGACTACCACCCTGATATATTACTGTGACTGTCACTCTGATATATTACTGTGACTGTCACTCTGATATATTACTGTGACTGTCACACTGATATATTACTGTGACTGTCAACCTGATATATTACTGTGACTGTCACTCTGATTTATTACTGTGACTGTCACCCTAATATATTACTGTGACTGTGACTGTCACACTGATTTATTACTGTGACTGCCACCCTGATATATTACTGTGACTACCACCCTGATATATTACTGTGACTGTCACTGATATATTACTGTGACTGTCACTCTGATATATTACTGTGACTGTCACCCTCATATTACTGTGACTGTCACTCTGATATATTACTGTGACTGCCACCCTGATATATTACTGTGACTGTCACCCTCATATTGACTAGGTAGCTACTTCCCACACCGTTGCTGGACAGTAGTGCCTGTCATACGAGAGCGAACGGTACTGGGTCCTGTGTTCTTGTTTTTCATGCGTGCCCTCTCCATTGAGTAGTAGACTGTATGTACTGTATGTATCAAGATGGTTATCAATATTAGTTACTTCTTGTGTCTTTTAAATAAAATAATTTGAGAGAAAACATTGCCACGTTAGCTGCCGCCTGCAACATGACCACGATACCAGTGGCAATCGGTGCCATTTAAGATTCTTATTATTTTAACCTTTATTTAACCTGGCAAGTCAGTTAAGAACAAATTCTTATTTACAATGATGGCCTGCACCGGCCAAAACCGGACGACGCTGGGCCTATTGTGCACCTCCCTATGGGACTCCCAATCACCTCCAGTTGTGATACAGCCTGGAATTGAACCAGGGTGTCTGTGGTGACGCCTCAAGCATGGAGATGCAGCGCCTTAGACCGCTGCGCCACTCGGGAGCCCCGATGAGGGATGAGCATGGCCTTATTTCTGTTACAGCTTATTGGATGACTGTCATTCATATTCCATTCACCCAGTTCAATGTAACATCGATAGGTTTAGGCTACTACATGATAGTCAAATCTTCCCTATACTCATCATGAGGTTTCCTCAACCTAGACTATGAATGAAAGCTACACCATGGTGCTGTTTAGGCTACTGTAGACCAACACTGCAAAACAGTGTGTTTTAATCAATTATTTGGTGACTTGAATACATTTAGTCTAGTTTTATCTAAAAAGGCTTACTTCTTAATATTTTGCTATTAAAATGTTTATGAAATTCACTGAGGAAGATGTTCCTCCCCTTCCTCCTCTGAGGAGCCTCCACTGCATGATACCCAGTAGGAAGGACTTCGGCAGGCATGTCGATACAACCCCGGTGCACTGGTCCGGCTTATCGACTCTTCTTGTAGCCCAATCAGCCACGTAAAACGGTATTCAGTAGCAACAAATCTGCCCAATTAGCTAATAATCCATACACCCACTCTCTCATACTTTGGTCGCCATATTGGGCTGCAGATACCCCTTCGTGGTATTACAGAAATAGATCAGCTGGCTGCATCGAACTTTGAACTTCCACCAATGATAATGTCAGTTTTAACTATGGCCTTTTGGGTACAACTTTCTTACAGAGGTTGATTTTTGAGGCCTACATGAAATATTCCACTGCACTGTAATTAGGTGGAAATCAGTTGACTGTGAATGTAACTGTGATTGATTGTTTTGTTTAATGCAGTTTTCTGTGATTTGCGTGTTTCCTATTTAAACAAATAATCAGATTTGATTTACTATAATATAATTTTCACTGCAATATTACTCTTCTCCATTCCTTACTGTAATCAACCAGTTTCAGTGAAATCACTGTGTGTTGACAATCCCCTGGCCTTGGGTTTAGTTGAGGTGTTACTGTCGTTGTGCAGGGTGTTTTGCAGTTTACCTCTTGTGCTGGGATGTGATTAGGAGGTTTCCTGTGCTACACAAACCAAAACCCCCACATGCTGCAGCACACGGTTACATATCCTGTGATGCAGTGAGAAGCTTTCTGTGTGTGTGTGTGTGTGTGTGTGTGTTCATGCCTGATCTACTGTTCCTGTATGTGTGTGTGCATGTGTTATCCCAGCTAGCACATAATGTTCTGAGAACCATATATTTCTTAGACCTTGGTGAGAGTATGTTTGTCCTATGATTATTTTGCACACAGCCTTCCCACAATGTTCTGGGAATGGTGCAGGATACCCAGCTAGCACATAATGTTCTAAGAACCATTCTTCAGCATGTTTTCTGCAGGTTTTCTCATGTTTCTATTTAAAAGAGAAATCCACCCAAAACCATTACTATAATTTACAATGTTGCATAACACTAATATGTGAGAACAATATTGTGAAAACATTTTTTATTTTGTCATTGTAATAAGGTTGGTAGCAACGTGAAAATCATTGTGGAAATCTGTTGCAGCTCAAGACGACTAAAAAACCCACAATGCAATGCTCTCTCTATGGGCTTGCTGGCCAGTAGCTAGCTAGCAAACGTAGCTACACACAATACTACCAAAGTCAATATCAGCATGTGAAGAAGGTAGTTAGCTTTATAATTGCCTAAACAAAATGCAATATCAATTTAGGAGTCTACAATCTCACCATGTTTAACCTGCAGATTGATATGCCTCACAGAGTGGAGTCAAAACGACACCATGCAATGCACCCTGGACTGAAGAGGCAGACAAATAGGAGAAATGTGTTAGACCCTCTGTTAAATTACACATTTCTCAAGGCAGGAATATCGCGAAAATATGATCAATGGCTCATTGGAGAGAAGACATCGGCCAGTATTAGAATCTGACATGTATGACAGATGTTTTAACGATCTAAAAGTCATATTCCTATTAACTTCCAGAGACCCTTTAACACAATGCTACATCATACTGGCCGAAGTTCTGCCTGCTTGAACCGCAATAACTCAGATACACATGAAATGACCCAGGGAATCGATAGAGCATCACTCAGAGATACACAAAAACAACATTCAAAATGGGTGAATCTTTACTTTAAAGTCATGTTCTCAGAACATGAAGAAAACGTTCCATAAAAAGCACAAGCAAACATTAGTTACATTCTAAGAATGTTATTTAAAAACATACATTCCATTCTCAACATCAACAAACCTCTCTCTGTACTCTATCTTGTTAAGTGTGTTCAGGTGTGTTGACCGTGATGGGTGCTTGTTTCCTTTGAAATGGGGTTTGTTTGAATAGACCAAAATGAACGGTTTTGTGAACGCTAGCTCCATCTTGGTGGCGCAGTGGACTAATTCCAAAACATTCAGGGAACCATAGTAAACGTTCTCAGAACCTCCCTGCAAGCTAAAAATGGACATTCCCAGAAAGTTTTCTGTTTTACTGGTCAGGAAATGTATGGCTTCCTTCACAGAAGAAATGGGAAACCAAAAACGTACGTTGCCCCGACTTCCAAGTAACCACATTTAGAGGATGTGAGGGTTTATATGCTTACATGAGTGTGTGCTTTACTATATGTGATTGTGATCTCCTAACCATCACAAAGATGCAGGGCCTTGAACAGGAAACACAGGGCTGACCACAGTGTCGTGAAGAACACCCGACATGGTGGGATTGAGTCTGTGATGTTTTACAGTACAGCTCAGGTGTCAAACTCATTCCACGGAGGGCCGAGTGTCTGCGGGTTTTGGTTCCTCCATTCTACTTCACTGTAAAAATAGAAAGCCTCATAACACTGTGCATGATTGTGTAACAGAACCATGGAAAATAGTGCAGCTAAACTGAGCTCTGGTGTTTGGAAGGTGTTTGAATGTAAACCCAATGAAAGTGTTTTAATACGCAGAGTGTGTTTTAAAACAGAAATGAAGTACTTTGAAAGACCCAAAGTGGTTCATCAACATGACTTGGTGTTTTTAAGAGGGATTGTTGTAAAAACACTTTTTGTGGTTTCAGTGCATGTAAAAGGCAGCATCAAAACACAAAAACGGTGTTTCTCATGCAATTAATAGTTTAGAAATGCAAATGGTTTATAATCCTAAATATTGATTGATGATAAGGACCTATGGATAATATTTGTTAATAATATTGATACCTTTATTTTTTCCAATGCTTTATTTAGACAGATTAGAATCCGGAGGTGCAGTCAGATGGTACATTCTGTTGGAACTTTACCCACTCACCCACACAGCCACACACCCACTCACCCACTCACCCACACACCCACTCACCCACACAGCCACTCACCCACTCACCCACACAGCCACTCACCCACACAGCCACTCACCCACTCACCCACACAGCCACTCACCCACACAGCCACACACCCACTCACCCACACACCCACTCACCCACACAGCCACTCACCCACTCACCCACACACCCACTCACCCACACAGCCACTCACCCACTCACCCACACACCCACTCACCCACACACCCACTCACCCACACACCCACTCACCCACACAGCCACTCACCCACTCACCAACACACCCACTCACCCACTCACCCACACAGCCACTCACCCACTCACCCACACAGCCACTCACCCACACAGCCACACACCCACTCACCCACACAGCCACTCACCCACACAGCCACACAGCCACTCACCCACTCACCCACACACCCACTCACCCACTCACCCACACAGCCACACACCCACTGACCCACACAGCCACTCACCCACACAGCCACTCACCCACACAGCCACTCACCCACTCACCCACACAGCCACTCACCCACTCACCCACACAGCCACACAGCCACACTGTAAGAAATTATTCGGGGGGGAATTGACCCCCCCCAAAAAAATACAGTGCCTTGCGAAAGTATTCGGCCCCCTTGAACTTTGCGACCTTTTGCCACATTTCAGGCTTCAAACATAAAGATATAAAACTGTATTTTTTTGTGAAGAATCAACAACAAGTGGGACACAATCATGAAGTGGAACAACATTTATTGGATATTTCAAACTTTTTTAACAAATCAAAAACTGAAAAATTGGGTGTGCAAAATTATTCAGCCCCTTTACTTTCAGTGCAGCAAACTCTCTCCAGAAGTTCAGTGAGGATCTCTGAATGATCCAATGTTGACCTAAATGAATAATGATGATAAATACAATCCACCTGTGTGTAATCAAGTCTCCGTATAAATGCACCTGCACTGTGATAGTCTCAGAGGTCCGTTAAAAGCGCAGAGAGCATCATGAAGAACAAGGAACACACCAGGCAGGTCCGAGATACTGTTGTGAAGAAGTTTAAAGCCGGATTTGGATACAAAAAGATTTCCCAAGCTTTAAACATCCCAAGGAGCACTGTGCAAGCGATAATATTGAAATGGAAGGAGTATCAGACCACTGCAAATCTACCAAGACCTGGCCGTCCCTCTAAACTTTCAGCTCATACAAGGAGAAGACTGATCAGAGATGCAGCCAAGAGGCCCATGATCACTCTGGATGAACTGCAGAGATCTACAGCTGAGGTAGGAGACTCTGTCCATAGGACACAATCAGTCGTATATTGCACAAATCTGGCCTTTATGGAAGAGTGGCAAGAAGAAAGCCATTTCTTAAAGATATCCATAAAAAGTGTTGTTTAAAGTTTGCCACAAGCCACCTGGGAGACACACCAAACATGTGGAAGAAGGTGCTCTGGTCAGATGAAACCAAAATTGAACTTTTTTGGCAACAATGCAAAACGTTATGTTTGGCGTAAAAGCAACACAGCTCATCACCCTGAACACACCATCCCCACTGTCAAACATGGTGGTGGCAGCATCATGGTTTGGGCCTGCTTTTCTTCAGCAGGGACAGGGAAGATGGTTAAAATTGATGGGAAGATGGATGGAGCCAAATACAGGACCATTCTGGAAGAAAACCTGATGGAGTCTGCAAAAGACCTGAGACTAGGACAGAGATTTGTCTTCCAACAAGACAATGATCCAAAACATAAAGCAAAATCTACAATGGAATGGTTCAAAAATAAACATATCCAGGTGTTAGAATGGCCAAGTCAAAGTCCAGACCTGAATCCAATCGAGAATCTGTGGAAAGAACTGAAAACTGCTGTTCACAAATGCTCTCCATCCAACCTCACTGAGCTCGAGCTGTTTTGCAAGGAGGAATGGGAAAAAATGTCAGTCTCTCGATGTGCAAAACTGATATACCCCAAGCGACTTACAGCTGTAATCGCAGCAAAAGGTGGCGCTACAAAGTATTAACTTAAGGGGGCTGAATAATTTTGCACGCCCAATTTTTCAGTTTTTGATTTGTTAAAAAAGTTTGAAATATCCAATAAATGTCATTCCACTTCATGATTGTGTCCCACTTGTTGTTGATTCTTCACAAGAAAATACAGTTTTATATCTTTATGTTTGAAGCCTGAAATGTGGCAAAAGGTCGCAAAGTTCAAGGCACTGTACATATACTTCATAAAAATGTATGCAAGTTGTGCAGAGCCCGAAGAAAGGGGTTCAATTCTCCACTCCAACCCTTCAATCATCTGTTTCTCCCACCTATCTGTATCCTCTCTGTCATTTTCATAACTATTTACAATAAAAAGTGTAAATAGCTCAAAAATATATATTTTTAAATGTATGCAATCATATCATTGATTTGTTCATTTCATTTTAACAAATTAATGTAAGAATAAATCCAACCTAACATGTTGCTCAAAATGTCAGTATCTTTCATGACTAAAACCAAAGAGAGAAAATGAGTGATTGAACTCAGTAGAAGTCTGGTTTTAATCACGTTGCATTTTCTATCATGTTTCTTTTTTTTGACTTTATGATTTTTTCACACAATGATTTCTGCATGTTTGATGAAATCCCAGTATATTTCTATATTAGTATTGAGCTTGTGCCATGAAGTGTAATGGATCATGATATCTAAACCGTCAGGCAAATGGACGTTCACTGAAGACAGCACCCATTCCCACATATTATCAAATCAAATCAAATCAAATGTATTTATATAGCCCTTCGTACATCAGCTGATATCTCAAAGTGCTGTACAGAAACCCAGCCTAAAACCCCAAACATATTAATGGTGGAGATTATTAATGGTGGAGATGATTAATGGTGGAGATGATTAATGGTGGAGATTATTAATGGTGGAGATGATTAATGGTGGAGATTATTAATGGGGGAGATTATTAATGGGGGAGATTATTAATGGGGGAGATTATTAATGGGGGAGATTATTAATGGGGGAGATTATTAATGATGGAGATGATTAATGGTGGAGATTATTAATGGTGGAGATTATTAATGGTGGAGGCAAGTGTAGAATCCCACATTTTTGCAGTTCAACCTCCAGTTACTGCTGGTGATTTGGACACTGTGCTTGACAATGCCTGCCCAAAACGGTGTATAAAAGGCAAATGATCAAATACATAACAATGTTAAACATTAAGGCACTTCAGACAAAGGGATCTAATTCTGTACTAGACAGGATTCAAAACATCAGAATGGAGTTTAGAAGCTTTAAATAGAGGAAATGACACCAAAAGAGAAGGGATCTAATTCTGTACTAAACAGGACTCGAAACACCAACCTAGTGTTTTCAACCTTTTCTGTGAGGGCTCCCAGTCTCTGGCAAGGTGTTGCACAGCACTTGATTAAGTGGTGTTACAACACACCGTGTCATGTTTCAAAATATCTCAGGATGATGTGTTTCAACACTCCAGCAAAGTTAAGGTTTCGTCTCCTTCAAGTTGGTGGCAGCTCAGTTACCACAAGTTTTGGCATTACAACGTACTTCATTTTAACAGTGTTGATTGATAAATGAAGGTCACTAATTAGTAAGGAACTCCCCTCACCTGCTTGTCTATGACTTAATTGAAAGGAAAAACCCAAAACATGCAGACATGAGTTTGACACTCCTGCAGCACAGTATTGTAGATGAGGTGAACCCTAGGTGCACTGGTCATCTTACACCATGATTTTAAAAAACAGGAACCGTTTAGCTGACTGGCATGTTTAGGCCAGTAATGGGACTTTACCTCTCAATACCATCATGCACATTTACGTAGACACTCTTGTCCAGAACGGCTTACAGTTGTGAGTGCAAACATTTTAAAAACTTTTTTTGTGCCCCACTCTACCAACTGAGCTGCACGGAACACATACATGATAATGTTGTGAGGTCACCATAAAGACTGTATTGTGAACACAGTTAACCCCACAAGGCCTCATACTCTGACAAGACTTGTTTCATTTCTGTTCTTTTTTTCTCTTATAGTAACCTGACAATCTGCATTGTCTCCGGGTCTCTCTTGAAAAAATAGATGTCTTTTATATCAACGAGAGTAACCTGGTTAAATACATTTGAAATAAGTGTTAATCCTTCCATGGTGCTGCTTGTATAAGACACTGTTCTCTCACTGAATGTACTGGAACAGAACAGCAATGATGATTGGCATTGACTGGCTATTTAAAATGAGACTTTTTTATAAAATATGTGTTGTTGCTTCACATGTATTATTCAATAAATGTATATTTTCTGAACGGCGAATGATGAACTGTACATGAATTAGGATGAAGCTATGCATTATGTTTGGTTTAACTGCGTCTGAACTGCATATACAGTTAACCTGATTATTGAGCCTATATGTTTTTTCCCAACCAAAACATCAGTGACATTTAAGACACTCAGAGAGGGAAGCACCTGTTCCCCTACAAGACCATGCTCCCCCATGCTCAACGTTTCAACGTCCCACTGAATCCAGGAAATGAGCCATTTCAGTTCAAAACAGTGATCCAAAACTTAGACCACGTGGTACTTCTCTGGTCTCAACCACTTCAGTCCCGTGGTATGAGGTGGACGTAGGTTGTTCCCGCCACCTCTCTGTGGTCTGTGAGTGGAACTAACTGTTGAAGCCTGACTCTGTGATAGCACGCTCACCCCCCACACACAGACAGACACGTGGATGGGGTTTTAGGTTGGTTTCTGTAGAAGCATTTTGTGACATCTGCTGATATAAAAAGGGCTTTATAAATACATGTGATTGGTATGTGCAAATTTATTTATATAGCCCTTCGTACATCAGCTGATATCTCAAAGTGCTGTACAGAAACCAACCTAAAACCCCAAACAGCAAGCAGTGCAGGTGTAGAAGCACCCACCAAGTGCTACACCTACAACAACACCCAGACTTTTTTGGCTGACCCCTGACACTGAGGAGGGGAGAATGTGTAGAGCTACACCTACAGCAGACTGTGTGGCTGACCCCTGACACTGAGGAGGATGTGTAGACTTATACCGACAGTAAACTGTGTGGCTGACCCCTGACCTCTGACACTGAGGAGGATGTGTAGAAGAAGAGAAAAACAATACCTGAAAAGATTTTGAGCAGAAAACTTGCCATTAACATTTATTTTTCATCCCCCTCATCATAAGGCAATCAATAAAGTCTAGCTGGGGTGTGTGTGCGTGTTTGTGTGTGTGTGTTCGTAATATACAAGCACCATGACAGGGGTAGGGGTATCAGGGGGGACAACTTCCTCCTGTTATTCTCATGTCTGATGTCAGTGACATTCTCGGTCTGATGTCTCAATTCCCTGTTCTGCTCTCAGGAGGAAGTTGGATATTTCACATACTTCTACAGGTAAACGAGTATGTGTCTGAAGAATGTGCTTAACTGACATCAGAGGACCAAGATTAGAGATCTGAAAACGATATAAATACAGGTGGACCACCTTAAAGTTGCTTATATTAGAACCACCACTACAGAGTTAACCGCTGTAGGGGGTACTTAAAGGGTTAATTACCAGAAGCGGATCTAGAGTGCCCTCTAGTGGATATATAGTATATAGCGCACAATTAGCTAAACCTCCCACTGCTGTTATCTTGTTTCGGACTGATAATGTTACGAACGGGTTCAATCCAAATGTATTCATCTAGTTTCAACATGAGACCATGACCTGCTGCTCGGTCTCAGGTTAAGAGGCAGGGTATGACCACTAAAATATGTAGGTCCCACATAAAACCTGGTATAGCCTTTAAGGCATAATGAAGCCCTATAGATGCTTCATAAGTCCTCCATAAGTCAATGTGATGCTATATAAACGGGTAGAAAAAAGGTTATGCCACATTTGGTAAAGAACCAGACGTACAGTCAGACCTGTCACATGACCCTTTGTAGTGCTTATGAAGACTTTATGAATTTATGTCACGTTACGTCAACTCAAATGAAGAAAAAACACATTCAACATAATGATAAATGTCTTTGGTCTATGTCTTTGGTCTGACAGAGTTGGATATAATGATAAATGTCTTTGGTCTGATAGAGTTGGACATAATGATAAATGTCTTTGGTCTGACAGAGTTGGACATAATGATACATGTCTTTGGTCTGACAGAGTTGGACATAATGATAAATGTCTTTGGTCTAACAGAGTTGGACATAATGATAAATGTCTTTGGTCTGACGGAGTTGGACATAATGATAAATGTCTTTGGTCTAACAGAGTTGGACATAATGATAAATGTCTTTGGTCTGACAGAGTTGGACATAATGATAAATGTCTTTGGTCTAACAGAGTTGGACATAATGATACATGTCTTTGGTCTGACAGAGTTGGACATAATGATAAATGTCTTTGGTCTAACAGAGTTGGACATAATGATAAATGTCTTTGGTCTAACAGAGTTGGACATAATGATACATGTCTTTGTTCTCACAGAGTTGGACATAATGATACATGTCTTTGGTCTGACAGAGTTGTGGAGTCAGGGGGACAAAGAAAAATCAGTGATGCCAAGTTCCAGAGTCAAGAGGTTCATTCATAGGTAACAGAGGGTTTCCTCCAGATAAGCCTTTGATTGACACATTGATGATTTGCTTTTAGAACATTAATAATATTCAGAACATTGTCAATAATAAACGTTTGTTTGTACGGAACGGATTGTGTTCACTTTCCTGTCATTGTGAAGCGCTCCAGTTTCACCATGCAGTCAACAGAACTAACATACATACAGTGCCTTGCGAAAGTATTCGGCCCCCTTGAACTTTGCGACCTTTTGCCACATTTCAGGCTTCAAACATAAAGATATAAAACTGTATTTTTTTGTGAAGAATCAACAACAAGTGGGACACAATCATGAAGTGGAACGACATTTATTGGATATTTCAAACTTTTTTAACAAATCAAAAACTGAAAGATTGGGCGTGCAAAATTATTCAGCCCCTTTACTTTCAGTGCAGCAAACTCTCTCCAGAAGTTCAGTGAGGATCTCTGAATGATCCAATGTTGACCTAAATGACTAATGATGATAAATACAATCCACCTGTGTGTAATTAAGTCTCCGTATAAATGCACCTGCACTGTGATAGTCTCAGAGGTCCGTTAAAAGCGCAGAGAGCATCATGAAGAACAAGGAACACACCAGGCAGGTCCGAGATACTGTTGTGAAGAAGTTTAAAGATTTCCCAAGCTTTAAACATCCCAAGGAGCACTGTGCAAGCGATAATATTGAAATGGAAGGAGTATCAGACCACTGCAAATCTACCAAGACCTGGCCGTCCCTCTAAACTTCCAGCTCATACAAGGAGAAGACTGATCAGAGATGCAGCCAAGAGGCCCATGATCACTCTGGATGAACTACAGAGATCTACAGCTGAGGTGGGAGACTCTGTCCATAGGACAACAATCAGTCGTATATTGCACAAATCTGGCCTTTATGGAAGAGTGGCAAGAAGAAAGCCATTTCTTAAAGATATCCATAAAAAGTGTCGTTTAAAGTTTGCCACAAGCCACCTGGGAGACACACCAAACATGTGGAAGAAGGTGCTCTGGTCAGATGAAACCAAAATTGAACTTTTTTGGCAACAATGCAAAACGTTATGTTTGGCGTAAAAGCAACACAGCCCATCAACCTGAACACACCATCCCCACTGTCAAACATGGTGGTGGCAGCATCATGGTTTGGGCCTGCTTTTCTTCAGCAGGGACAGGGAAGATGGTTAAAATTGATGGGAAGATGGATGGAGCCAAATACAGGACCATTCTGGAAGAAAACCTGATGGAGTCTGCAAAAGACCTGAGACTGGGATGGAGATTTGTCTTCCAACAAGACAATGATCCAAAACATAAAGCAAAATCTACAATGGAATGGTTCAAAAATAAACATATCCAGGTGTTAGAATGGCCAAGTCAAAGTCCAGACCTGAATCCAATCGAGAATCTGTGGAAAGAACTGCAAACTGCTGTTCACAAATGCTCTCCATCCAACCTCACTGAGCTCGAGCTGTTTTGCAAGGAGGAATGGGAAAAAATGTCAGTCTCTCGATGTGCAAAACTGATAGAGACATACCCCAAGCGACTTACAGCTGTATTCGCAGCAAAAGGTGGCGCTACAAAGTATTAACTTAAGGGGGCTGAATAATTTTGCATGCCCAATTTTTCAGTTTTTGATTTGTTAAAAAAGTTTGAAATATCCAATAAATGTTGTTCCACTTCATGATTGTGTCCCACTTGTTGTTGATTCTTCACAAAAAAAATACAGTTTTATATCTTTATGTTTGAAGCCTGAAATGTGGCAAAAGGTCGCAAAGTTCAAGGGGGCCGAATACTTTCGCAAGGCACTGTATCTAGTATTACCATGTGTGGACTCTGAGGGGGTTAGGGTTCCTTCAGAAAGTATTCAGACCCCTGGACCTTTTCCACTCTATGTTACGTTACAGCTTAGTCCTAAAATCTATTCAATATTAGTTTTTTTCTCATCCATCTACACATAATAACCCATAACGACAAAGCAAAAATAGACATTTAGAATTTTTTGCAAATGTATTCCAAATACAAAACTGAAATATCACATTAACATAAATATTCAGACCCTTTACTCAGTACTTTGTTGAAGCACTTTTGGCAGCGATTAGAGGATCAAGTCTTCTTGGGTATGACGCTACAAGCTTGGCACACCTGTATTTGGGAAGTTTCTCCCATTCTTCTCTACAGATCCTCTCAAGCTCTGTCAGGTTTGATGGGGAGCGTTGCTACACAGTTATTTTCAGGACTCTCCAGAGATGTTCGATCAGGTTCATATCCGGGCTCTGGCTGGGCCACTCAAGGACATTCAGAGACTTGTCCCGAATCCACTCCTGCACTCTCTTGGCTGTGTGCTTAGGGTCGTTGTCCTGTTGGAAGGTAAACCTTTGCCCCATTCTGAGGTCCAGAGCGCTCTGGAGCAGGTTTCATCAAGGATCTCTCTGAACTTTGCTCTGTTCATCTTTGCCTCGATCCTGACTAGTCTCCCAGTCCCTGCCGTTGAAAAACATCCCTGCAGAATGGTGCTGCCACCACCATGTTTCACCTTAGAGATGATTCCAGGTTTCCTCCAGTAACACTTGGCATTCAGGCCAAAGAGTTTAAACTTGGTTTCATCAGACCAGAGAATCTTGTTTCTAATGGTCTGAGACTCTTTAGGTTCCTTTTGGTAAACTCCAAAGGACCATCATGTGCCTTTTACTGAGAAGTGGCTTCTGTCTGGCCACTCTACCATAAAGGCCTGATTGGTGGAGTGCTGTAGAGATGGTTGTCCTTCTGGAAGGTTCTCCCATCTCCACAGAGGAACTCTAGAGCTCTGTCAGAGTGACCATCGGGTTCTTGGTCACCTCGCTGACTAAGGCCCTTCTCCCCTGATTGCTCATTTTGGCTGGGCAACTCTAGGAAGAGCTGGCCTCCCAAAACTGCATTAGTTGCATTAGAACCATTCATAGATGTATTGGCATTTGCATTTTAAACCATAAATGGACAAAATATCCTATACAACCAAAGCAGACATTCCAACTGAGGCCAGTAGAGCTGTGACTAGATCCCACTGTTTAAACACCCTTCTGTTAGGAACACACTGTTTAAACACTGTTCTGTTAGGATCACACTGTTTAAACACTGTTCGGTTAGGATCACACTGTTTAAACACTGTTCGGTTAGGATCACACTGTTTAAACACTGTTCAGTTAGGATCACACTGTTTAAACACTGTTATGTTAGGAACACACTGTTTAAACACTGTTCTGTTAAGACAGACCCGGACAAGACAGACCAAAACAGACCAAAACAAGACACCAAAACAAGACAAGACAGACAGGGCCGGACAGGCAAAGACAAGACAGGACAAGACAGACCAAGACAGGAAAGGGACAAGATAGACCAAGACAGGTCAAGTCAAGACATGACAGACATGCTGAAGAGAATCACAATTGTAGGCAGGATGAGTGTGTGTGTGTGTTTATGTGTAGGCCCAGTTTCCCTGACTCATATGACTACCTGAAACTGGAGTGAGACTGGGTGTGTTTGTTTTGAGGCTATTTCAGAACTGTCACTGTGCCATAATAGTCACAGTGACAGTTAAGAGTAGATATGTTTAAAAAGCAGTGCCATTCAGACGGTCCAAGAGAAACAGCATTGAGTCCAAACTGGGCACAAGAGGGGCAGACTGAATGGGCTTTCTGTTAGCTTACCTCCCACAATCTATTCTGACCATCTGTTTCCAAAGGGACTCTTGTGGTTAAACCCTGATGAATAATCTTCAAGAACAACACAACACTAATTCATACAGGTACACACACACCCGTAAACACACCCACAATCAAAAAGTATGTTGTGGCTCACAAAGCCCTTCAAAGTTGAAGCATCTACAAAAAGCATAGGTCTGATAAATCTGTCACCTAATGAAATGCACCTGGCTGGTGCCACGCTTGTATGGTCTGCAGGATGGAAGGGGCACACAAACATCTCTGGAGTCAAGCAAGACTTTCAGATCCTGGTACAAGGAGGAGAGCTTCCAATGGTGAGGTCCACTAATGATCATAAACACATAATACATACTTTAAAAAGCATTGTTTCTAAGGCAACAGAGTCATCTACAACAATTCATTTGATAATGAAGATCAACAGAGTGAAATAAAGAGCATCTCTGGGTGGTTTAATTGTCCATGTAGGTCCTGTAATAGTGCATTACATATCAAATCAAATCAATCAATTTATTTATATAGCCCTTCGTCAGCTGATATCTCAAAGATATCTCAAAGTGCTGTACAGAAACCCAGCCTAAAACCCCAAACAGCAAGCAATGCAGGTGCTTCCTAGGCCAATACCTAGGAAGAAACCTAGAGAGGAACCAGGCTATGTGGGGTGGCCAGTCCTCTTCTGGCTGTGCCGGGTGGAGATTATAACAGAACATGGTCAAGATGTTCAATGTTCATAAATGACCAGCATGGTCGAATAATAATAAGGCAGAACAGTTGAAACTAGAGCAGCAGCACAGTCAGGTGGAAGTTGAAACTGGAGCAGCAGCATGGCCAGGTAGACTGGGGACAGCAAGGAGTCATCATGTCAGGTAGTCCTGGGGCATGGTCCTAGGGCTCAGGTCAGTTGAAACTGGAACAGCAGCATGGCCAGGTGGACTGGGGACAGCAAGGAGTCATCATGTCAGGTAGTCCTGGGGCATGGTCCTAGGGCTCAGGTCCTCCGAGAGAGAGAAAGAAAGAGAGAAGGAGAGAATTAGAGAACGCACACTTAGATTCACACAGGACACCGAATAGGACAGGAGAAGTACTCCAGATATAACAAACTGACCCCAGCCCCCCGACACATAAACTACTGCAGCATAAATACTGGAGGCTGAGACAGGAGGGGTCAGGAGACACTGTGGCCCCATCCGAGGACACCCCCGGACAGGGCCAAACAGGAAGGATATAACCCCACCCACTTTGCCAAAGCACAGCCCCCACACCACTAGAGGGATATCTTCAACCACCAACTTACCATCCTGAGACAAGGCTGAGTATAGCCCACAAAGATCTCCGCCACGGCACAACCCAAGGGGGGGGGGGCGCCAACCCAGACAGGATGACCACAACAGTGAATCAACCCACTCAGGTGACGCACCCCCTCCAGGGACGGCATGAGAGAGCCCCAGCAAGCCAGTGACTCAGCCCCTGTAATAGGGTTAGAGGCAGAGAATCCCAGTGGAAAGAGGGGAACCGGCCAGGCAGAGACAGCAAGGGCGGTTCGTTGCTCCAGAGCCTTTCCGTTCACCTTCCCACTCCTGGGCCAGACTACACTCAATCCTATGACCCACTGAAGAGATGAGTCTTCAGTAAAGACTTAAAGGTTGAGACCGAGTTTGCGTCTCTGACATGGGTAGGCAGACCGTTCCATAAAAATGGAGCTCTATAGGAGAAAGCCCTGCCTCCAGCTGTTTGCTTAGAAATTCTAGGGACAATTAGGAGGCCTGCGTCTTGTGACCGTAGCGTACGTATAGGTATGTACGGCAGGACCAAATCAGAGAGATAGGTAGGAGCAAGCCCATGTAATGCTTTGTAGGTTAGCAGTAAAACCTTGAAATCAGCCCTTGCTTTGACAGGAAGCCAGTGTAGAGAGGCTAGCACTGGAGTAATATGATCAGCCGTATTTAGCACTAACTGAAGTTTATTTAGTGCTTTATCCGGGTAGCCGGAAAATAGAGCATTGCAGTAGTCTAACCTAGAAGTGACAAAAGCATGGATTAATTTTTCTGCATCATTTTTGGACAGAAAGTTTCTGATTTTTGCAATGTTACGTAGATGGAAAAAAGCTGTCCTCGAAATGGTCTTGATATGTTCTTCAAAAGAGAGATCAGGGTCCAGAGTAACGCCGAGGTCCTTCACAGTTTTATTTGAGACGACTGTACAACCATTAAGATTAATTGTCAGATTCAACAGAAGATCTCTTTGTTTCTTGGGACCTAGAACAAGCATCTCTGTTTTGTCCGAGTTTAATAGTAGAAAGTTTGCAGCCATCCACTTCCTTATGTCTGAAACACATGCTTCTAGCGAGGGCAATTTTGGGGCTTCACCATGTTTCATTGAAATGTACAGCTGTGTGTCATCCGCATAGCAGTGAAAGTTTACATTATGTTTTCGAATAACATCCCCAAGAGGTAAAATAGATAGTGAAAACAATAGTGGTCCTAAAACGGAACCTTGAGGAACACCGAAATTTACAGTTGATTTGTCAGAGGACAAACCATTCACAGAGACAAACTGATATCTTTCCGACAGATAAGATCTAAACCAGGCCAGAACATGTCCGTGTAGACCAATTTGGGTTTTCAATCTCTCCAAAAGAATGTGGTGATCGATGGTATCAAAAGCAGCACTAAGGTCTAGGAGCACGAGGACAGATGCAGAGCCTCGATCCGATGCCATTAAAATGTCATTTACCACCTTCACAAGTGCCGTCTCAGTGCTATGATGGGGTCTAAAACCAGACTGAAGCATTTCGTATACATTGTTTGTCTTCAGGAAGGCAGTGAGTTGCTGCGCAACAGCCTTCTCTAAAATTTTTGAGAGGAATGGAAGATTCGATATAGGCCGATAGTTTTTTATATTTTCTGGGTCAAGGTTTGGCTTTTTCAAGAGAGGCTTTATTACTGCCACTTTTAGTGAGTTTGGTACACATCCAGTGGATAGAGAGCCGTTTATTATGTTCAACATAGGAGGGCCAAGCACAGGAAGCAGCTCTTTCAGTAGTTTAGTTGGAATAGGGTCCAGTATGCAGCTTGAAGGTTTAGAGGCCATGATTATTTTCATCATTGTGTCAAGAGATATAGTACTAAAACACTTGAGCGTCTCTCTTGATCCTAGGTCCTGGCAGAGTTGTGCAGACTCAGGACAACTGAGGTTTGGAGGAATACGCAGGTTTAAAGAGGAGTCCGTAATTTGCTTTCTAATAATCATAATCTTTTCCTCAAAGAAGTTCATGAATTTATCACTGCTAAAGTGAAAGTCATCCTCTCTTGGGGAATGCTGCTTTTTAGTTAGCTTTGCGACAGTATTAAAAAGGAATTTCGGATTGTTCTTATTTTCCTCAATTAAGTTAGAAAAATAGGATGATCGAGCAGCAGTAAGGGCTCTACGGTACTGCACGGTACCGTCCTTCCAAGCTAGTCGGAAGACTTCCAGTTTGGTGTGGCGCCATTTCCGTTCCAATTTTCTGGAAGCTTGCTTCAGAGCTCGGGTATTTTCTGTGTACCAGGGAGCTAGTTTCTTATGAGAATTTTTTTTTGTTTTTAGGGGTGCAACTGCATCTAGGGTATTGCGCAAGGTTAGATTGAGATCCTCAGTTAGGTGGTTAACTGATTTTTGTCCTCTGGCGTCCTTGGGTAGGCAGAGGGAGTCTGGAAGGGCATCAAGGAATCTTTGTGTTGTCTGTGAATTTATAGCACGACTTTTGATGTTCCTTGGTTGGGGTCTAAGCAGATTATTTGTTGCAATTGCAAACGTAATAAAATGGTGGTCCGATAGTCCAGGATTATGAGGAAAAACATTAAGATCCACCACATTTATTCCATGGGACAAAACTAGGTCCAGCGTATGACTGTGACAGTGAGTGGGTCCAGAGACATGTTGGACAAAACCCACTGAGTCGATGATGGCACTGAAAGCCTTTTGGAGTGGGTCTGTGGACTTTTCCATGTGAATATTAAAGTCACCAAAGATTAGAATATTATCTGCTATGACTACAAGGTCCGATAGGAATTCAGGGAACTCAGTGAGAAACGCTGTATATGGCCCAGGAGGCCTGTAAACAGTAGCTATAAAAAGTGATTGAGTAGGCTGCATAGATTTCATGACTAGAAGCTCAAAAGACGAAAATGTCATTTTTTTGGGGGTAAATTGAAATTTGCTATCGTAAATGTTAGCAACACCTCCGCCTTTGCGGGATGCACGGGGGATATGGTCACTAGTGTAGCCAGGAGGTGAGGCCTCATTTAAAACAGTAAATTCATCAGGCTTAAGCCATGTTTCAGTCAGGCCAATCACATCAAGATTATGATCAGTGATTAGTTCATTGACTATAATTGCCTTTGAAGTAAGGGATCTAACATTAAGTAGCCCTATTTTGAGATGTGAGGTATCATGATCTCTTTCAGTAATGACAGGAATGGAGGTGGTCTTTATCCTAGTGAGATTGCTAAGGCGAACACCGCCATGTTTAGTTTTGCCCAACCTAGGTCGAGGCACAGACACGGTCTCAATGGTGATAGCTGAGCTGACTACACTGACTGTGCTAATGGCAGACTCCACTATGCTGGCAGGCTGGCTAACAGCCTGCTGCCTGGCCTGCACCCTATTTCATTGTGGAGCTAGAGGAGTTAGAGCCCTGTCTATGTTGGTAGATAAGATGAGAGCACCCCTCCAGCTAGGATGGAGTCCGTCACTCCTCAGCAGGTCGGGCTTGGTCCTGTTTGTGGGTGAGTCCCAGAAAGAGGGCCAATTATCTACAAATTCTAACTTTTGGGAGGGGCAGAAAACAGTTTTCAACCAGCGATTGAGTTGTGAGACTCTGCTGTAGAGCTCATCACTCCCCCTAACTGGGAGGGGGCCAGAGACAATTACTCGATGCCGACACATCTTTCTAGCTGATATGCACGCAGAAGCTATGTTGCGCTTAGTGATTTCTGACTGTTTCATCCTAACATCGTTGGTGCCGACGTGGATAACAATATCTCTATACTCTCTACACTCGCCAGTACATACTGTACATAGAGCGCCTTCAGGAAGGCACCTGATTCACACACCTTGACTTAATCCACATTTTGTAGTGTTACTGAATTCAAAAAGGTATTAAATAGATTATTTCTCTCTGCTACATCTGCTCCTGCCATCTACTGCTCATCCTGTCTCCCTAACCTGCTGCCACTTCCCCAGTGCTCTGTGTGTGTGTGTGTGTGTGTGTGTGTGTGTGTGTGTGTGTGTGTGTGTGTGTGTGTGTGTGTGTGTGTGTGTGTGTGTGTGTGTGTGTGTGTGTGTGTGTGTGTGTGTGTGTGTGTGTGTGTGTGTGTGTGTGTGTGTGTGTGTGTGTGTGCGGAGACAGGTGTGCTGAAGGCAGAGCAGATCCCCACCAGCTGCAACATGTTCCGTAATCAAGGCCTTTACAAATAATCAGCCCTGCCACTTCCACGCTGCTAGTTCGTAGCCTCTGCTCAGTCAGTCTGTGGTTTAAGCTGTTTGTTCCTGCATAGATCGTGTTATCCTCTTGTGCCTGGTTTTCCCTAGCCTGACTCTGCTTTCCGCTACAGTTCCGTCCGCTCTGACTCTGGTCCCCAGTCCCTCGTCAGTCCTGCTTACCCTGCCCCTACTCCCATTGCCTCAGCCTCAGTTCCTGGTTCCCTGCTACCCGCGCAAGCTTTATTCAAGCTTTGTCAAGTTGGTGGTTGATCATTGCTAGACAGCCATTTTCAAGTCTTTGTGACGTGGTGAGGTTGGACCCAGGTGCAGAGAAGAGACCAGGAATCAGTGGTTAAGGATAAACATAATACTTCACTGAGAAACAGTAGTTGCAGGATCACAGTAAACGTAGGTGATTAGATGTTGAAATGGTGCTGGATTAGTGGAGGCAGAGCTTGTTTTCTTTGCGACTTGCAGTAAGTCTCTGTGGTTCTAAATCAATAGATTAGTAGTCTGAGAATGTCTGAGAAATGTACTTGTTCTACCGTGCTGTAGGTCATGTTACTGTTTGTTACATGCAATATGCTTTGTGGACTTCACCAGACAGATGTTGCTCTGGTTTTGTGGTGAAACAAAGGTGAGGTTGAATTTATTCTACCACTGTCTTCTTATTGTCTAGGCTTTAAGCCTATATATCACAGTGACAAGGCATATGAACTAACAGGTTATAGCTCAAACAATGCAATTATCACAACATATTGGTTGAAAAATTGCCCACCGCTATTGATCCTCAGCTCTTTCTTTGTTTACCCATCTTCTAATTGGTGCTCTTTGTGAGGCATTGGAAATTCTCCCTGGTCTTTGTTGTTGAATATGTTTGAAATTCACTGCTCAACTGAGGGACCTTACAGATCATTGTATGTGTGGGGTACAGAGAGGAGGTAGTCATTCAAAAATCCATGCAACTTATTACGCGACTTGTTAAGCACATTTTTACTCCTGAACTTATTTTGACTTGCCATAACAAAGGGGTTGAATACTAAATTGACTCAAGACATTTCAGCGTTTCAATTTTAACTACTTTGCAATAGGCCAGTGACACAAAATCTCAATTGAATCCATTTTAAATTCCGACTGTAACACAACATGTGGAGAAAGACAAAGGGTGAATAGTTTCTGAAGCCGCTGTAGATCTGTTCACCAGTAATCCTTAGGCAGCACTTAGAAACACACAGCTAAGCTCACTATTAGTGCTGTTTGACATTCCAACAGGAATATTCACAGTGATGTAAGGGACAGTAGCCTAAAAAGCGATCCTGATATACCCAACCTAACATCCAATGTCATAAGCATATTTCACTGACACAATCACGTCAACGCCCATCGTTGTCTAGACTATTTTGGGTCGGCTGATTTGGTGTGATGTTAAACTATAGGAAGATGCTGAAGAGTTTATTGCTAATAAACAGTAGTAGTTCATTTGTATACATCTGTTGTGAGGTTTAAACAGGCTGAAAAGTTGGAGGCCATTTTCCTGCTGTAATTACACCTTCAGTTCAAATGGTCAGATGGTAGGAATACGCTTCAATAGGAAAGGCCAACAGACATTTTGTCATTCCCTGTTGTAAATAGTTAAATATTGAGCATGAGAAATATATATGATATTGTTTGTATTAATACATGGCAAATTGCATTTTAATACTGGAACTCCCATGAAGTCAACTTGTGTGTTTGTGTTTTTGAGTCATAAAATAAAGATATGTGTAACACCCCCCCACCCCGCCCTGCCCTTATAACAGCAGCAAAATCACACAAACTAATAACAGGAGAACTCCTACATAAAAAAGCAGCCTGGTCCTTAAACTCACAGTAACTGTTCAACATTAGTGTAATTAGAACGTTTTTGCGAACGTATCATTTAAAACCTACTTTTAAAGCACTTCCTATTAAGGGCCTTTGTCTTCATCGAGTGGACCGGTTATAGCCTGATCCCAGATCTGCTGAGCCAGATCTGGGATCAGATCGTAACAATGACTATAGGAGTTGGCAAGTCATTACAAACTGATCTGGGACCAGACAAACTAAAACTTCAAAGCCACATGTTGATAAGTGTCTTTATATCTACTGTTAATAGAAACATGGCTTTAGTGTTGTTGATGTTGTTGTCACTGGTGGGATGAAGGTTTATGTCCAGTTCACCCAGTGGGACCTGGGGAAACAGCTGTTGGTGATGTGTAGTACTGTAGTGAGTTGTTCCTTCTAACAGACATGGGGCGTATGGTGCTGAGGAGCTGATAAGTCTAGCTGGATGACCAGAACTCTGGCTTCTCATCAAAACAGTCCTTCTTCCACCATTCCAGGTCAAATCTCAATCTGGATGGTGTGACAGAGAGAGGGTGGGAGGAGGGGGGCAGAGACACAGCGAGATAGAGAGAGACAATTAGACCAAACCAAATCATGAGAAAACAAAAAGATAATTACTTGACACATTGGAAAGAATTAACAAAAACTGAAAAAACTAGAATGCTATTTGGTCCTAAACAGAGAGTACACAGTGGCAGAATACCTGACCACTGTGACTGACCCAAACTTAAGGAAAGCTTTGACTATGTACAGACTCAGTGAGCATAGCCTTGCTATTGAGAAAGGCTGCTGTAGGCAGAACTGGCTCTCAAGAGAAGACAGGCTATGTGCACACTGCCCACAAAATGAGGTGGAAACTGAGCTGCACTTCCTAACCTCCTGCCCAATGTATGACCATATTAGAGACACATATTTCCCTCAGATTACACAGATCCACAAATAATTTTAAAACGAACCCGATTTTGATAAACTCCCATATCTACTGGGTGAAATACCACAGTGTGACATCACAGCAGCAAGATGTGTGACCTGTTGCCACAAGAAAAGGTCAACCAGCGAAGAACAAACACCATTGTAAATACAACCCATATTTATGTTGATTTATTTCCCCTTTTGTACTAACTATTTGCACATCGTTACAACACTGTATATTTACATACTATGACATTTGTAATGTCTTTATTCTTTTGGAACTTCTGTGAGTGTAATGTTTACTGTTCATTTTTATTGTTTATTTCACTTTTGTATATTATCTACCTCACTTGCACTGGCAATGTTAACATATGTTTCCCATGCCAATAAAGCCCTTGAATTGAATTTAATTGAGAGAGGCGGGAGAGAGACAGTGAGACAGAGTATGAGAGACAGAGTGAGTGAGTGAGTGAGTGAGTGAGTGAGTGAGTGAGTGAGTGAGTGAGTGAGAGAGAGAGAGAGAGAGAAGGGGGGGGGCAGAGAGAGAGATATTTAATTCATCATCATATCCAAAAACGAGGTGTTATTGTGTTAGTTGTACCATCATCAAAACAACAGTCCCCTGTCAGTCAGTCACTCCCTCTTCCTGACCCTCTAATGTCCTCATTACACAAACAGGCAGCCAGCATCATGTGGAGACAGATCACAGTCTGCCGCAGGGCGAGAAGTCTGGTGCAGGGCGAGATATCAACACCTTTGTCTTTGAAAGAACAAAGGCCTACATCGGAGTAGAGACTTCCTCTGGTTTGCTTAAGGAGCAGGACCAAACCTTGTCTTATTCCTCTTCCTGAAAGTGATTAAATGTTCCCTGCCAAAAACATCATAACATCCTGGCCAAGCGTTACACTCATCCAGACACATTATAGAGCAGTGGAGGCCTAGGAATGGAATCAAACAGTGGAGGCTGGGATAGCAACAAACAGTGGAGACTGGGATAGCAACAAACAGTGGAGGCTGGGATAGCAACAAACAGTGGAGGCTGGGATAGCAACAAACAGTGGAGGCTGGGATAGCAACAAACAGTGGAGGCTGGGATAGCAACAAACAGTGGAGGCTGGGATAGCAACAAACAGTGGAGACTGGGATAGCAACAAACAGTGGAGACTGGGATAGCAACAAACAGTGGAGACTGGGATAGCAACAAACAGTGGAGGCTGGAATAGCAACAAACAGTGGAGACTGGGATAGCAACAAACAGTGGAGACTGGGATAGCAACAAACAGTGGAGACTGGGATAGCAACAAACAGTGGAGACTGGGATAGCAACAAACTGTGGAGACTGGGATAGCAACAAACAGTGGAGGCTGGAATAGCAACAAACAGTGGAGGCTGGAATGGAATCAAACAGTGGAGGCTGGGATAGCAACAAACAGTGGAGGCTGGGATAGCAACAAACAGTGGAGGCTGGGATAGCAACAAACAGTGGAGGCTGGAATGGAATCAAACAGTGGAGGCTGGGATAGCAACAAACAGTGGAGGCTGGGATAGCAACAAACAGTGGAGGCTGGGATAGCAACAAACAGTGGAGGCTGGGATAGCAACAAACAGTGGAGGCTGGGATAGCAACAAACAGTGGAGGCTGGGATAGCAACAAAGACCTGGCAACCACGTGTTTGATGTATCGATACCATTACACTCATTTCGCTCCAATCATTACCCCGAGCCCCTCCTCCTCCTCAATTAAGGTGCCACCAACCTCCTGTGTTATAGAGGGTGTCTACAGTACACGCATTCCACCCGTTTCCAGGAACAGAGGAAACCACTTAACACACAACCAGCCCTGACATGCACACTTAGAACTCACCAACTACTTCTCTGACAGAGTTCAGTGTGTCAAATCTGAGGGCCTGTTGTCTGGACCTCTGGCAGTCTCTATGGGGGTGCCACAGGGTTAAATTCTCGGGCCGACTCTTTTCCTGTATACATCAATGATGTCGCTCTTGCTGCTGGTGATTCTTTGATCCACCTCTAGACAGATGACCCCATTCTGTATACCTCTGGCCCTTCTTTGGACACTGTGTTAACTAACCTCCAGATGAGCTTCAATGCCATACAACTCTCCTTCCGTGGCCTCCAACTGCTCTTAAATGCAAGTAAAACTAAATGCATGCTCTTCAACCGATCGCTGCCCGCACCTGCATCACTACTCTGGACGGTTCCGACTTAGAATATGTGGACAGCTACAAATACCTAGGTGTCTGGTTAGACTGCAAACTCTCCTTCCAGGCTCACATTAAACATCTCCAATCCAAAATTAAATCTAGAATTGGCTTCCTATTCCGCAACAAAGCATATTTCACTCATGCTGCCAAACATACCCTTGTATAACTGACCATCCTACCGATCCTCGACTTTGGCGATGTGATTTACAAAATAGTCTTCAACACTCTACTCAACAAATTGGAAGCAGTCTACCCCAGTGCCATCCGTTTTGTCACCAAAGCCCCATATACTACCCACCACTGCGACCTGTATGCTCTTGTTGGCTGGCCCTCGCTTCATACTCGTTGCCAAACCCACTGGCTCCAGGTCATCTACAAGTCTCTGCTAGGTAAAGCCCCGCCTTATCTCAGCTCACTGGTCCCCATAGCAGTACCCACCAGTAGCACGCGCTCCAGGAGGTATATCTCACTGGTCACCCCCAAAGCCAATTGTTCCTTCGGCCGCCTCTCCTTCCAGTTCTCTGCTGCCAATGACAGGAACGAACTGCAAAAATCACTGAAACTGGAGACTCATATCTCCCTCACTACCTTTAAGCACGAGCTGTCAGAGTAGCTCACAGATCACTGCACCTGTACATAGCCCATCTGTAAACAGCCCATCCAACTACCTCATCCCCCATACTGTTATTTGATTTATTTTGCTCCTTTGCACCCCAGTATCTCTACTTGCACATTCATCTTCTGCACATTCTACCATTCCAGTGTTTAATTGCTATATTGTAATTACTTCACCACTACGGCCTATTTATTGCCGAACCTCTCTTAACCTACCTCATTTGCACATGCGGTATATAGATTTTTCTACTGTATTATTGATTGCATGTTTGTTTTACTCCATGTGTAACTCTGTGTTGTTGTATGTGTCGAACTGCTTTGCTTTATTCTTGGCCAAGTCGCAGTTGCAAATGAGAACTTGTTCTCAACTAGCCTACCTGGTTAAAATAAAGGTCAAATAAAAAAGTAAAGCATGGCTGATATTCCATAGTAGTGTGCGTCAGTGGTGGTTTATCAGTAAAAATAGGCATCAACTTTTAAAAATACTTCCTTTGCCTTGAAAAGTAAATGAACATGTACAGGCAACCACCAGCAGGTGTCTCCTAACCATCCAATCAGAGCATCTCTAACCAGGTTGCCAGATTGGTGATAGATGAACATGCTTAACGGTCAAGATAACGTAAAGGTGATAAAACTAAAACTGTTATTTCCCTTCTTCTCTTAGACTGTTTCTGAAACTGTCTTCCCTACTTCCCAAAATCAATCAGAGTTTTGCCAACAGTGCCACACTCATGGCGAGGTAAGGTCGGTTGAGCATGTTTGTGTGCCGGACAGGATATGGTTACTCCCCACACTTCCTCCTGTGTTGCAGATTAAAAGTGCCCCATGCAAACTTCCCCTTTCATCAAATAACAGAAGTTCTTATCTGGACTTGACTTTCTGCATGACTGGCTGAAGCTCATATCCTACAAGATACACATGAAGCTTTTTAACAGTACGTCTGACGACCGGGTCTCCTGTGTGCCACGACTATGTTATCATACAAACGCTAACTCTGTGTAGAAATAAATAGAACTGCCCAATTTGACTGGAATACCATCAGTTCTGGGTTGGGTTCTATTTCCCAGCTGTCATTGAAGCAGACAGACACCACTATGGCCCATTGATTTAGTAGAACCACAGTAGAACCACAGAAACCCACTTGTGGTTCCATGCTGCTCCCAGTCTCTCCCCACACGTCAATAATCTACTCCACCATCCAGACAAGCCACATCTCTGAGCTCCAAATGTTTTGTGACAGTGACAAATGTTTTGTGACAGTGACAAATGTTTTGTTGTTTGGGATTTGAAATGATACAATGACTATGAGGTTAAAGTGCAGAATGTCAGCTTTTATTTCAGGGTATTTATCTATTTCTTTTGAACCGTTAGAAATTACTGCACTTTCTGTACATAGTTCACCCATTTTAGGGGACCAAAAGTATTGGGACAAATTCACTTGTATTTGTATTAAAGTAGTCAAACTTGTTTGGATGCACTTGCTGTTTGTTTTGGTTGTGTTTCAGATTATTTTGCGCCCAATAGAAATGAATGGTAAATAATGGAGTCACTTTTATTGTAAATAAGGATAGAATGTTTCCTAACACTTCTACATTCATGTGGATGTTACCATGGTTACAGATCATCCTGAACGAATCGTTAATAATGAGGAGTGAGAAAGTTAGACACAAATATCATATTTTCAAAATAGACAAAGGTAATTGTCAAATATGAGATTATATTAGATCAATTAGAGAAGCCATCTCTCATTCCATCGCAAGTGTTGGTGTAATTTCAGCTGCTGACATACAGTTGTTTGACCTACAATACAACACAGTGGGAGATAAATCTGAAATCAGAGATGCAGGTGCCTCTCTTGATACAACAACCTCAGCAACGTCATAATCAAATCCATCATCTGACCCCATCACGTGATTAATCACGGCACTCTGCACAACGTCATAATCAAATCCATCTTCTGACCCCATCACGTGATTAATCACGGCACTCTGCACAATGTCATTGAGGGCACAGCAATGAGTGAGGGCCGGGCTAGCATGCGGCAGGAACAGTTTGAGAAAAAGAGAGGCGTTGTTAGCCACTGGGCAGTTGGTCAGATTTTGGGTTCTTTCTGCCCGCTCTTCCCTCCTCCTGGCCCCTTGTGTGAATCTGGCTCCAAGTAGCGGATTAGAGAAAGTCCTTTCTACTGAGAAACTAGCACTGGACAGCCAGCACAATCACTTGTTATTCTGGGGGGAAAGGAGAGGAGCACAAACCATAGACAACACTTTAAAAAACTGAATTAGTAAACATATCTAAATGACCTCTGTGGTGTTTTTTGGCAGCGGTGACACCTCTAAGTTACACACATTAAATCATAGCGAGTTACATTTACTCACACACATTCTAGTTACCAATCGGAATATTTCTCATAATGGCTTTATGAGAAACAGCTATGCAAAGTCAATTATTACCTCCACAGGTAATTGAAGGTAGTGCACTACTTCAGACCAGGACCCATAGGGCATAGTGCACTACTTCAGACCAGGACCCATAGGGCACTACTTCAGACCAGGACCCATAGGGCACTACTTCAGACCAGGACCCATAGGGCATAGTGCACTACTTCAGACCAGGAGCCATAGGACATAGTGCACTACTTTAGACCAGGACCCATAGGGCACTACTTTAGACCAGGACCCATAGGGCACTACTTTAGACCAGGACCCATAGGGCACTACTTTAGACCAGGACCCATAGGGCACTACTTTAGACCAGGACCCATTGGGCACTACTTTAGACCAGGACCCATAGGGCACTACTTTAGACCAGGACCCATAGGGCACTACTTTAGACCAGGGCCCATAGGGAATTGGGTGCCATTTGGGACGCATCTGTGGTCTTGAATCCACATCATGATTCAGGGGGTGAACCAACAAGGACATGTCTATGTCTGCCCTCCAGGATGTTGATTTTGGAGCCTTTGCTGAAAGTCTGAGAAAAGTAACTCAACAGGAAAGAGTTTGGAGTATTTTGGAGTAGATGAGTACCAGTGAATCTGTCTCCTCAACACATCTACCCACATGGCAGAGGTCTTCCTCATCAGTTCCAGACTTTCTTATCACGTAAGAACACAGCAATGAGGAAGAGCAACATCGTGATGAAAGCTCTGACCGACCAGTGAGTCAAGTCAGACACTTTCATCAGCTATGGAAACTAAAATAATGACTAAACCTACGCAGTACGCAAACCATGGACGGTCCGTTCAATGACCCTTAAACTTTACAAGAGTACAAAAGAGATCCGACGAACACGATCAACTTCTAAAACGTCTTGGCCTATCTGTAAGAATTGAGAAATCAAATTGTCCCTATTGCTAAATGCTAGACCACTTCTAAGATATAGCCATGAGTCAACAGAGCCAACTCTCATGGACTGTGATTATAATTCCTCCACAACCCTGCCTGGCTTATATTGACACCTCAGTTCCAGACTCAGCAGCAGTGTTTTGCAGACTACACCTCTTTCAGAATAAGTTGACGTACCGCTCACCCCTCCCACCACTGCTTATCATAGACCACACTAACCCCAGAGCCACTTTCCTCTCATTGGCTAAATCATATTATTATCACTAATGATATGGTTAGCGTAATGAGCCTCTTCAGTTTGAACATGTTGAGACGTAAACATGTTGAAGTGGCAGGAGGATTTCTCAGTAGGAAACTGAGTAATACTGTTGTGTTGAATTCCTTGAAGGAACTACCTGAAAGTACTCATACAATTTCCTTTTTAATGCCAGGTAAATACCAATGTAAACTAGTGCTGCCAGAAACTGTGCCCACAGGATTTCACAATCGGAAATGGAACAAAAAAATGGACCTTTCCTGAAATCTCTTTGACGGCAACTGTTGTCGGTAGCGTGATCTATTCTGTTTCCTGCATCTACCTGGGAACTGGGAAGTCCTATTATTATCGCCATTTCACCCTACCCTGAAGAGGTCATGGGAAAAGGTGTCAGAGGTCAAGGGTCAAGGGAGCGACGATGACAGAGGACTGGCGTATCCCCCTTTCACTTTCCTGTGGACCTCCCACCTCCATGTTAAAATATGTCATCAGTCTCAAAGAGTTATCCTTTTGAGTCATGTTTCCTGACCTTTGTGATGTTGGTTGTGTGATTTAGGGGAATGGTAACTTTCCATCAGTGAACATTTTTGAAGGTCATACTGTTGTGTTTTTGTATCAAGCTTTGTGCCAGCTGTTACTGAGTGTTCTTTATCAACACTGGTAGTTGCAGAAGTTTGAGATACTTATTACCAAAGAGATAAAAACGATTTGTTTAAAAATCAACTGTTATTACTACTCTCTACTAAGCCCTAGTGGAGATCCTGAGAGTCCACTGAAGTCACAGAGATATGATGACGAGGCCTTGACCCTATATCATAAATACTTTATTAATCTCAGAGGGGAAATTTGTTAAATTAAGGTTCAGTTTTTTGATTGGCCCAAAACCGCCCCTCCCATGCTAACCAGTGGGAGTTGCAATCAAGATGGAGTCGCAATCAACGAAACATTTGAGCTGCCTTCTACATTGTGTTTATATGACATGGTCCAACTGTGCAAACTCATGTTAACTTTTCACTCTGAGATTGACCAATTGGCTTTTAGAGATCGTAGATCTCAGGAAAGGTGACGTCACATTCCGATGCCAACGAAAAGTCTCCTCTATATCTTGAACACATGAAACAACCACAGTAGGAGACAGATGACCCGGGTTCTGAGAAGCACTCATAACTTGGCAAACATAACCCGGTCAAACTGTGTCTGCTGTGTCAGCTCTGAAGAGGCTTGTTCCCAGGATTCAGAAGGACACTGGTATCATTAGCCTCACCATGGCAACAACACATCCATGGTGTTGGAGACGACACAAATATAGCAGTAATGTCCTTTTTGTGACTGTTTACAAAACACCCAGGGAGTGTATTGAGTAGGACACAACATTTGAAACATTGCAGATGTAATTACAACGTATATTGAATGGACAGGGTCCTCTATTCTGAATGAGAGAATCGTGTCCACTCTATATGTTCAGGTTACATGACAATGTTGCTTCCCACTAAATAAGCCCATGGAGTGTCACCTCTTCGACCAGGAAAATGGACTCAAGGAGGATCAGAAGCTGATTGGCTACTCACCGTCTCGACACAGGAAGCACTTGCAGAGGCACACACACAGACAGCACAGGAGCAGGGCTGCCACACAGGATACTGAGATGATAGTAGTGAGGGCCGAACCAACTGCAACACACACACACACACACACCATGTTTACCAACAGATATATGACAACCCATGAGATGTGGATGGCGCTGGAGGGATGGCTGCCGTCTTATCGGCTCTCAACCAACCATGCAATTTTTTTTTCTTTTTTCGTGTTGTTCGTAACTTGTTTTGTACATAATGTTGCTGCTACCGTCTCTTATGACCTAAAAGAGCTTCTGGACATCAGAACTGCGATTACTCACCTCAGATTAAAATAAGAGTTTTTCTTCAATGAGTCGGACGGGAGGGATATAATACAGACACGCAAACATGCCCAGATCCCCGTCATTGGCTGGAGAAGAAAACTGAGATTTCACGGAAAAAGATCAGGCGACGAGTGGCTAATCTGCCTTCGCCTTCTGCCTTTGCCTGCTAGCTAACGTTCAATCGCAGGAAAATAAATGAGACGAACTGAAAGCATGTATATCCTACCAACGCAATTTTAAAAACTGTAATATCTTATGTTTCACAGAGTCATGGCTGAACGACGACATTAAGAACATACAGCTGGCGGGTTATACACTATCGTTGGGATAGAACAGCAGCCTCTGGTAAGACACTTGGCGGGGGCCTATGCTTATTTGCAAACAACAGCTGGTGCATGAAATCTAAGGAAGTCTCGAGGTTTTGCTCACCTGAGGTATCTCATGATAAGCTGTAGCCCACACTGTCTACCTAGAGATTCTAGACCACCTTTACTCCACACACAGAGACGCGTACAAAGCTCTCCCTTGCCCTCAATTTGGCAAATCTGACCATAATTCTATCCTCCTGATTCCTGCTTACAAGCAAAAATGTAAGCAGATAGCACCAGTGACTCAGTCTATAAAAAAAGTGGTCAGATGAAGCAGATGCTAAACTACAGGACTGTTTTACTAGCACAGACTGAAATATGTTCCGCCATTCTGCCGATGGCATTGAGGAGTACACCACAGTCACTGGCTTTATCAATAAGTGCATCGAGGACGTCGTCCCCACAGTGACTGTATGTACGTACCCCAACCAGAAGCCATGGATTACAGGCAACATTCGCCCTGGGCTAAAGGGTAGAGCTGCCGCTTTCAAGGAGTGGGACTCTAACCCGGAAGCTTCTAAGAAATCCCGCTATGTCCTCCAACGAACCATCAAACAGGCAAAGCGTCAATACAGGACTTGGAATGAATCGTACTTCACCGGCTTCGGCGCTCGTCGGATGTGGCAGGGCTTGCAAACCATTACAGACAACAAAGGGAAGCACAGAGCTTCCCAGTGACACGAGCCTACCAGACGAACTAAACAACTTCTATGCTCGCTTCGAGGCAAGTAAGACTGAAACATTCATGAGAGCATCAGCTGTTCTGGACGACTGTGTGATAACGCTCTCTGCAGCCGATGTGAGTAAGACCTTTAAACAGGTCAACATTCACAAGGCCGCAGGCCCAGACGGACTACCAGGATGTGTACTGCGAGCATGCGCTGACCAACTGGCAGGTGTCTTCACTGACATTTTTAACCTCTCCCTGTCCGAGTCTGTAATACCAACATGTTTCAAGCAGGCCACCATAGTCCCATTGGCCAAGAACACGAAGGTAACCTGCCTAAATGACTACCGAACCGTAGCACTCACGTCTGTAGCCATGAAATGCTTTGAAAGGCTGGTCATGGCTCATATCAACACCATTATCCCAGAACCCCTAGACCCACTCCAATTTGCATACCACACCAACAGATCCACAGATAATGCAATCTCTATTACACTCCACACTGCCCTTTCCCACCTGGGCAAAAGGAACACCTATGTGAGAATGCTATTCATTGACTACAGCTCAGCGTTCAATACCATAGTGCCCTCAAAGCTCATCACTAAGCTAAAAACCTCCCTCTGCAACTGGATCCCAGACTTCCTGACGGGCCACCCGCAGGTGGTAAGGGCAGGTAACAACACATTCGCCACATTCGCATGGCCAGGCACAACTCCAACACCATCATTACTTTTGCTGATGACACAACAGTGGTAGGCCTAATCACCGACAACGATAAGACAGCCTACAGGGAGGAGGTCATAGAGACCTGACCGTGTTGTGCAAGGACAACAACCTCTCCTTCAATGTGATCAAGACAAAGGAGATGATTGAGGACCGAGCATGCCCACATTCTCATCAACGGGGCAGGTTGGAGCAGGTTGAGAGCTTCAAGTTCCTTGGCATCCATATCACCGACAAGCTAACAAGACCCAAGACAGTCGTGAAGAGGGCACAACAAAACCTATCCCCCCCCCCCTAGGAAACTGAAAAGATTTGGCATGGATCTTCAGATCCTCAAAAAGTTTTACAGCTGCACCATCGAGAGCATCCTGACGGGTTGCATTACTGCCTGGTATGGCAACTGTTCGACCTCCGACCGCAAGGCACTACAGAGGGTAGTGTGTATGGCCCAAGCGTCCTGCCATCCAGGACCTCTATACCAGCCGGTATCAGAGGAAGGCCCTAAAAATTGTCAGAGACTCCAGCCACCCTAGTCATAGACTGTTCTCTCTGCTACTGCACGGCAAGCGGTACCGGAGCACCAAGTCTAGGTCCAAGAGGCTTCTAAACAGCTTCTACCCTCAAGCCACAAGACTCCTGAACAGCTAATCAAATGGCTACCCAGACTATTTGCATTGTCAACCCCCCCCCCTTCTATGCTGCTGCTACTCTGTTATTACCTATGCATAGTCACTTTAATAACTCTACCTACATGTACATATTACCTCAATTATCTCGACACCGGTGCCCCCGCACATTGACTCTGTACCGGTACCCCCTGTATATAGCCTCCACATTGACTCTGCACCGGTACCCCCTGTATATAGCCTCCACATTGACTCTGTACCGGTACCCTCTGTATATAGCCTCCACATTGACTATGTACCGGTGCCCCCTGTATATAGCCTCCACATTGACTCTGTACCAGTACCCCCTGTATATAGCCTCCACATTGACTCTGTACCGGTACCCCCTGTATATAGCCTCCACATTGACTTTGTACAGGTACCCCCTGTATATAGTCTCCACATTGACTTTGTACAGGTACCCCCTGTATATAGCCTCCACATTGACTCTGTACAGGTACCCCCTGTATATAGTCTCCACATTGACTCTGTACAGGTACCCCCTGTATATAGCCTCCACATTGACTCTGTACCAGTACCCCCTGTATATAGTCTCCACATTGACTCTGTACAGGTACCCCCTGTATATAGTCTCCACATTGACTCTGTACAGGTACCCCCTGTATATAGCCTCCACATTGACTCTGTACCAGTACCCTCTGTATATAGCCTCCACATTGACTCTGTACCAGTACCCTCTGTATATAGCCTCCACATTGACTCTGTACCAGTACCCTCTGTATATAGCCTCCACATTGACTCTGTACCAGTACCCTCTGTATATAGCCTCCACATTGACTCTGTACCAGTACCCTCTGTATATAGCCTCCACATTGACTCCGTACCAGTACCCTCTGTATATAGCCTCCACATTGACTCTGTACAGGTACCCTCTGTATATAGCCTCCACATTGACTCTGTACCAGTACCCTCTGTATATAGCCTCCACATTGACTCTGTACCAGTACCCTCTGTATATAGCCTCCACATTGACTCTGTACCAGTACCCCCTGTATATAGCCTCCACATTGACTCTGTACCGGTACCCCCTGTATATAGCCTCCACATTGACTCTGTACCAGTACCCTCTGTATATAGCCTCCACATTGACTCTGTACCGGTACCCCCTGTATATAGCCTCCACATTGACTCTGTACCAGTACCCTCTGTATATAGCCTCCACATTGACTCTGTACAGGTACCCCCTGTATATAGTCTCCACATTGACTCTGTACAGGTACCCCCTGTATATAGCCTCCACATTGACTCTGTACCAGTACCCTCTGTATATAGCCCCCACATTGACTCTGTACCAGTACCCCCTGTATATAGCCCCCACATTGACTCTGTACAGGTACCCCCTGTATATAGCCTCCACATTGACTCTGTACCAGTACCCTCTGTATATAGCCTCCACATTGACTCTGTACAGGTACCCCCTGTATATAGTCTCCACATTGACTCTGTACAGGTACCCCCTGTATATAGCCTCCACATTGACTCTGTACCAGTACCCTCTGTATATAGCCCCCACATTGACTCTGTACAAGTACCCCCTGTATATAGCCCCCACATTGACTCTGTACAGGTACCCCCTGTATATAGTCTCCACATTGACTCTGTACAGGTACCCCCTGTATATAGCCCCCACATTGACTCTGTACCAGTACCCCCTGTATATAGCCACCACATTGACTCTGAACAGGTACCCCCTGTATATAGCCTCCACATTGACTCTGTACAGGTACCCCCTGTATATAGCCTCCACATTGACTCTGTACCAGTACCCCCTGTATATAGCCTCCACATTGACTCTGTACCAGTACCCCCTGTATATAGTCTCCACATTGACTCTGTACCAGTACCCCCTGTATATAGTCTCCACATTGACTCTGTACCAGTACCCCCTGTATATAGCCTCCACATTGACTCTGTACCAGTACCCCCTGTATATAGCCTCCACATTAACTCTGTACAGGTACCTCCTGTATATAGCCTCCACATTGACTCTGTACCAGTACCCCCTGTATATAGCCTCCACATTGACTCTGTACCAGTACCCCCTGTATATAGTCTCCACATTGACTCTGTACCAGTACCCCCTGTATATAGCCTCCACATTGACTCTGTACCAGTACCCCCTGTATATAGCCTCCACATTGACTCTGTACCAGTACCCCCTGTATATAGCCTCCACATTGACTCTGTACCAGTACCCCTGTATATAGCCTCCACATTGACTCTGTACCAGTACCCCCTGTATATAGCCTCCACATTGACTCTGTACCAGTACCCCCTGTATATAGCCTCCACATTGACTCTGTACCAGTACCCCCTGTATATAGCCTCCACATTGACTCTGTACAGGTACCCCCTGTATATAGCCTCCACATTGACTCTGTACAGTACCCCCTGTATATAGCCTCCACATTGACTCTGTACCAGTACCCCCTGTATATAGCCTCCACATTGACTCTGTACCAGTACCCTCTGTATATAGCCTCCACATTGACTCTGTACCAGTACCCCCTGTATATAGCCTCCACATTGACTCTGTACCAGTACCCCCTGTATATAGCCTCCACATTGACTCTGTACCAGTACCCCCTGTATATAGCCTCCACATTGACTCTGTACCAGTACCCCCTGTATATAGCCTCCACATTGACTCTGTACCAGTACCCCCTGTATATAGCCTCCACATTGACTCTGTACCAGTACCCCCTGTATATAGCCTCCACATTGACTCTGTACCAGTACCCTCTGTATATAGCCTCCACATTGACTCTGTACCAGTACCCCCTGTATATAGCCTCCACATTGACTCTGTACCAGTACCCCCTGTATATAGCCTCCACATTGACTCTGTACCAGTACCCCCTGTATATAGCCTCCACATTGACTCTGTATCAGTACCCCCTGTATATAGCCTCCACATTGACTCTGTACCAGTACCCCCTGTATATAGCCTCCACATTGACTCTGTACAGGTACCCCCTGTATATAGCCTCCACATTGACTCTGTACCAGTACCCCCTGTATATAGCCTCCACATTGACTCTGTACCAGTACCCTCTGTATATAGCCTCCACATTGACTCTGTACCAGTACCCCCTGTATATAGCCTCCACATTGACTCTGTACCAGTACCCCCTGTATATAGCCTCCACATTGACTCTGTACCAGTACCCCCTGTATATAGCCTCCACATTGACTCTGTACCAGTACCCCCTGTATATAGCCTCCACATTGACTCTGTACCAGTACCCCCTGTATATAGCCTCCACATTGACTCTGTACCAGTACCCCCTGTATATAGCCTCCACATTGACTCTGTACCAGTACCCTCTGTATATAGCCTCCACATTGACTCTGTACCAGTACCCCCTGTATATAGCCTCCACATTGACTCTGTACCAGTACCCCCTGTATATAGCCTCCACATTGACTCTGTACCAGTACCCTCTGTATATAGCCTCCACATTGACTCTGTACCAGTACCCCCTGTATATAGTCTCCACATTGACTCTGTACCAGTACCCCCTGTATATAGCCTCCACATTGACTCTGTACCAGTACCCCCTGTATATAGCCTCCACATTGACTCTGTACCAGTACCCCCTGTATATAGTCTCCACATTGACTCTGTACCAGTACCCTCTGTATATAGCCTCCACATTGACTCTGTACCAGTACCCCCTGTATATAGTCTCCACATTGACTCTGTACCAGTACCCCCTGTATATAGCCTCCACATTGACTCTGTACCAGTACCCCCTGTATATAGTCTCCACATTGACTCTGTACAGGTACCCCCTGTATATAGCCTCCACATTGACTCTGTACCAGTACCCCCTGTATATAGCCCCCACATTGACTCTGTACCAGTACCCCCTGTATATAGCCCCCACATTGACTCTGTACCAGTACCCCCTGTATATAGCCTCCACATTCACTCTGTACCGGTACCCCCTGTATATAGCCTCCACATTGACTCTGTACCAGTACCCCCTGTATATAGTCTCCACATTGACTCTGTACAGGTACCCCCTGTAAATAGCCTCCACATTGACTCTGTACCAGTACCCTCTGTATATAGCCTCCACATTGACTCTGTACCAGTACCCTCTGTATATAGCCTCCACATTGACTCGGTACCAGTACCCCCTGTATATAGCCTCCACATTGACTCTGTACCAGTACCCCTGTATATAGCCTCCACATTGACTCTGTACCAGTACCCCCTGTATATAGTCTCCACATTGACTCTGTACAGGTACCCCCTGTAAATAGCCTCCACATTGACTCTGTACCAGTACCCTCTGTATATAGCCTCCACATTGACTCTGTACCAGTACCCCCTGTATATAGCCTCCACATTGACTCGGTACCAGTACCCCCTGTATATAGCCTCCACATTGACTCTGTACCAGTACCCCTGTATATAGCCTCCACATTGACTCTGTACCAGTACCCCCTGTATATAGCCTCCACATTGACTCTGTACAGGTACCCCTGTATATAGCCTCCACATTGACTCTGTACCAGTACCCCCTGTATATAGCCTCCACATTGACTCTGTACCAGTACCCCCTGTATATAGCCTCCACATTGACTCTGTACCAGTACCCCCTGTATATAGCCTCCACATTGACTCTGTACCAGTACCCCCTGTATATAGCCTCCACATTGACTCTGTACCAGTACCCCCTGTATATAGCCTCCACATTGACTCTGTACAGGTACCCCCTGTATATAGCCTCCACATTGACTCTGTACAGGTACCCTCTGTATATAGCCTCCACATTGACTCTGTACCAGTACCCCCTGTATATAGCCTCCACATTGACTCTGTACAGGTACCCTCTGTATATAGCCTCCACATTGACTCTGTACAGGTACCCCCTGTATATAGCCTCCACATTGACTCTGTACCAGTACCCCCTGTATATAGCCTCCACATTGACTCTGTACAGGTACCCCCTGTATATAGCCTCCACATTGACTCTGTACCGGTACCCTCTGTATATAGCCTCCACATTGACTCTGTACAGGTACCCCCTGTATATAGTCTCCACATTGACTCTGTACCAGTACCCCCTGTATATAGCCTCCACATTGACTCTGTACAGGTACCCCCTGTATATAGCCTCCACATTGACTCTGTACCAGTACCCCCTGTATATAGCCTCCACATTGACTCTGTACCAGTACCCCCTGTATATAGCCTCCACATTGACTCTGTACCAGTACCCCCTGTATATAGCCTCCACATTGACTCTGTACCAGTACCCCCTGTATATAGCCTCCACATTGACTATGTACCGGTACCCCCTGTATATAGCCTCCACATTGACTCTGTACCAGTACCCCCTGTATATAGCCTCCACATTGACTCTGTACAGGTACCCCCTGTATATAGCCTCCACATTGACTCTGTACCAGTACCCCCTGTATATAGCCTCCACATTGACTCTGTACCAGTACCCCCTGTATATAGTCTCCACATTGACTATGTACCGGTACCCCCTGTATATAGCCTCCACATTGACTATGTACCGGTACCCCCTGTATATAGCCTCCACATTGACTCTGTACCAGTACCCCCTGTATATAGCCTCCACATTGACTCTGTACAGGTACCCCCTGTATATAGCCTCCACATTGACTCTGTACCAGTACCCCCTGTATATAGCCTCCACATTGACTCTGTACCAGTACCCCCTGTATATAGTCTCCACATTGACTCTGTACCGGTACCCTCTGTATATAGCCTCCACATTGACTCTGTACAGGTACCCCCTGTATATAGTCTCCACATTGACTCTGTACCAGTACCCCCTGTATATAGCCTCCACATTGACTCTGTACCAGTACCCCCTGTATATAGCCTCCACATTGACTCTGTACCAGTACCCCCTGTATATAGTCTCCACATTGACTATGTACCAGTACCCCCTGTATATAGCCTCCACATTGACTCTGTACAGGTACCCCCTGTATATAGCCTCCACATTGACTCTGTACCAGTACCCCCTGTATATAGCCTCCACATTGACTCTGTACCAGTACCCCCTGTATATAGCCTCCACATTGACTCTGTACAGGTACCCCTGTATATAGCCACCACATTGACTCTGTACCAGTACCCCCTGTATATAGCCTCCACATTGACTCTGTACCAGTACCCCCTGTATATAGCCTCCACATTGACTCTGTACCGGTACCCTCTGTATATAGCCTCCACATTGACTCTGTACAGGTACCCCCTGTATATAGTCTCCACATTGACTCTGTACCAGTACCCCCTGTATATAGCCTCCACATTGACTCTGTACCAGTACCCCCTGTATATAGCCTCCACATTGACTCTGTACCAGTACCCCCTGTATATAGTCTCCACATTGACTATGTACCAGTACCCCTGTATATAGCCTCCACATTGACTCTGTACAGGTACCCCCTGTATATAGCCTCCACATTGACTCTGTACCAGTACCCCCTGTATATAGCCTCCACATTGACTCTGTACCAGTACCCCCTGTATATAGCCTCCACATTGACTCTGTACAGGTACCCCTGTATATAGCCTCCACATTGACTCTGTACCAGTACCCCCTGTATATAGCCTCCACATTGACTCTGTACCAGTACCCCCTGTATATAGCCTCCACATTGACTCTGTACCAGTACCCCCTGTATATAGCCTCCACATTGACTCTGTACAGGTACCCCCTGTATATAGTCTCCACATTGACTCTGTACCAGTACCCCCTGTATATAGTCTCCACATTGACTCTGTACCGGTACCCTCTGTATATAGCCTCCACATTGACTCTGTACAGGTACCCCCTGTATATAGTCTCCACATTGACTCTGTACCAGTACCCCCTGTATATAGCCTCCACATTGACTCTGTACCAGTACCCCCTGTATATAGCCTCCACATTGACTCTGTACCAGTACCCCCTGTATATAGTCTCCACATTGACTATGTACCAGTACCCCCTGTATATAGCCTCCACATTGACTCTGTACAGGTACCCCCTGTATATAGCCTCCACATTGACTCTGTACCAGTACCCCCTGTATATAGCCTCCACATTGACTCTGTACCAGTACCCCCTGTATATAGCCTCCACATTGACTCTGTACAGGTACCCCTGTATATAGCCTCCACATTGACTCTGTACCAGTACCCCCTGTATATAGCCTCCACATTGACTCTGTACCAGTACCCCCTGTATATAGCCTCCACATTGACTCTGTACCGGTACCCTCTGTATATAGCCTCCACATTGACTCTGTACAGGTACCCCCTGTATATAGTCTCCACATTGACTCTGTACCAGTACCCCCTGTATATAGCCTCCACATTGACTCTGTACCAGTACCCCCTGTATATAGCCTCCACATTGACTCTGTACCAGTACCCCCTGTATATAGTCTCCACATTGACTATGTACCAGTACCCCCTGTATATAGCCTCCACATTGACTCTGTACAGGTACCCCCTGTATATAGCCTCCACATTGACTCTGTACCAGTACCCCCTGTATATAGCCTCCACATTGACTCTGTACCAGTACCCCCTGTATATGAGTTTAAGTTTGAGTTTATGTTTATTTTTACAGGGACAGTGCACATTAATCAACATTTCAGTAAAAGTGCCGGTTTTAGCCAACCGGCTAATTTTCAACCGCAGTCCCTGGGCAGGTTATTAAAAACAATTACAATATAGACAATAGCAACATAGAACAAGCAAGACATAGCATACAGACAGAGCAACATAAAACAAAAAGCAGCAAGACAAAATTCATAAAAGCAACAAAGTGTTTCCACATCTCACAAGCTACAGACAACAGACAACATGGAGTGGCAACACACAGCTAGGGACCATGTTCACAACTCTGATTGACCTTTAGCCATGTCTTCAAGCATTTTGTGAAAGTGTGATATGTGGTGCAGTTATGTGTGTCTGATGGCAGTGTATTCCAGACATGGGAAGCTCTCACAGAGAATGCAGATTTACTAAAGGTGCTTTTCCTTAGGGGAACTATACAGTCACCTCTCATGGCAGACCTTGTGGATCTACTGCCATATGTCTGGGTTTTCTGTTTAACAAAAATATCGAGTGGAGGGGGAGCCAGGCCATTGAGGATCTTGAATACAAGACATGCGTCGGTGTATTGCACAAGATTTTCCCAACTCAAGAGCTCATGCTTTCTAAGGATGTGACAATGATGATGGCTATTGGGCTTCCTATCAAGCACTTTGAGAGCCTGTTTGTAGACAGACTGAATAGGTTTTAATGTTGTACAGCAAGCTTGGGCCCAACTAGTCAAGCAGTATGTTAAGTGGGGGAGTATCATAGATTTGAAGTACAGTTTTGCTACCTCTGTAGTCAACCAATTTCGTATAAATCGGAAATTAGCTAGGTTGAATTTGGTTATTTGAATTACCTTTTTCACATGCTTTTTAAAAGAGAGGTTGGAATCAAGTATGATGCCAAGGTACTTAAAATCGGATACCACCTGGAGCTTCTCCCCTGACACATAGACATCTGGCTCAGTAGCATCTGTTGCCCTCTTTGTGAAGAACATGCAAACAGTTTTTTTCACATTGAGATGCAAACACGAGTCACTGAGCCACTTTGTAACCTGGCCATTACAGTAGTGAGTTCTTGTGCAGCTTGTTGTTTGCTCTTTGCATGCACATATATCACTGTATCATCTGCATACATTTGAACTTCAGACCCAGTACAGACAGAAGGCAGATCATTAATGTACAGGCTGAACTGGAGGGGCCCCAGTATTGACCCTTGGGGCACGCCCACATCATAGCTACGAGTGGGCGACAGCTCATTGCTCACTCTGACACACTGAGTTCTGCCTTCAAGGTATGATTTCATCCATCTCAAGGCATCAGGGGAAAAGTTGAACTTGGACAATTTTGTGATGAGAATCTCATGGTTAACAGTATCAAAAGCCTTCCTTAGGTCCAGAAACACAGCCCCAATAGCACCCCCTTTGTCCATCTTGGACTTCACATTTTCCAGAAGAAAGCAGTTGGCCGTTTCTGTGGAGTGTTTCGCTCTGAAGCCAAACTGCATGGAGTGTAATGTGAAGGGGCTGTTGTTGAGGTGGGCAATCAGTTGTTCTGCTACACACTTTTCAACAACCTTTGACACCACAGGTAATATACTAATGGGCCTGTAGTTACTCACGTTAGCAGGGTCTCCTGATTTAAAGATGGCCGTTATTATGGCCGACTTCCATACCCTTGGAAACACACCGAGACCAATAGATGTGTTGGTGACCTTAGTAATGGGGCCAATGAGTGACTCTTTGTAGTTTTTAAGAAAGGTAGAGTCCATCCCAAACACATCTTTGGCTTTAGAGTTCTTTAGTGAGCTAATCACCTTGTTCACCTTTGACTCAGAAACCTCCCTTATGATGAAGACAGGTTGAGTGTCATTCACTAGCACTGAGCCCAAGAAACAAGTGGAGGGGTTCTGTGTCAGTACCCTGACAGAGTCAATAAAGTAGGAATTGAAGGCTATTGCTATTTCGACTGCATCCTGTGTTAGATTGTTATTCACCATGATTTCTAGTCTTTTTGCAGTGTTACTATGGTCTTTCCCTGTTAACTTTTTAGATTCTCCCATATCAATTTAGAATTTCCCTTTGCTTCACCAATTATGTTAATAAAAAAGTTTGCCTTGGCCTGTCTGATTTCTTTCATCACCTTATTTCTCAACATGGTAAACCTACGTCTGTCATGCTCTAATTTAGATTTTAGGGCTATTTTTAGAGCATAATCTCGTTCTTTCATCAATTTCCAGATTTCTCCATTTAGCCAAGGAAGAGTGCTCTTCCTTGGCTAATAGCCTCCACATTGACTCTGTACCGGTACCCTCTGTATATAGCCTCCACATTGACTCTGTACCAGTACCCCCTGTATATAGCCTCCACATTGACTCTGTACCAGTACCCCCTGTATATAGCCTCCACATTGACTCTGTACAGGTACCCCCTGTATATAGCCTCCACATTGACTCTGTACCAGTACCCCCTGTATATAGCCTCCACATTGACTCTGTACCAGTACCCCCTGTATATAGCCTCCACATTGACTCTGTACAGGTACCCCCTGTATATAGCCTCCACATTGACTCTGTACCGGTACCCTCTGTATATAGCCTCCACATTGACTCTGTACAGGTACCCCCTGTATAGTCTCCACATTGACTCTGTACAGGTACCCCCTGTATATAGTCTCCACATTGACTCTGTACCAGTACCCCCTGTATATAGCCTCCACATTGACTCTGTACAGGTACCCCCTGTATATAGCCTCCACATTGACTCTGTACAGGTACCCCTGTATATAGCCTCCACATTGACTCTGTACAGGTACCCCCTGTATATAGCCTCCACATTGACTCTGTACAGGTACCCCCTGTATATAGCCTCCACATTGACTCTGTACAGGTACCCCTGTATATCGCCTCCACATTGACTCTGTACAGGTACCCCCTGTATATAGCCTCCACATTGACTCTGTACCGGTACCCCCTGTATATAGCCTCCACATTGACTCTGTACAGGTACCCCCTGTATATAGCCTCCACATTGACTCTGTACAGGTACCCCCTGTATATAGCCTCCACATTGACTCTGTACAGGTACCCCCTGTATATAGCCTCCACATTGACTCTGTACAGGTGCCCCCTGTATATAAAGCCCCTCTATTGTTATTTGCTTATGCTCTATAATTATTTGTTATTCTTATCTCTTACTTTTTTTTGTTTTGTTTTTCTATTTTCTTAAAACTGCGTTGTTGTTTAAGGGCTTGTAAGTAAGTATTTCACTGTAAGGTCTACAGCTGTTGTATTCGGCACATGTGACAAATACAATTTGATAGCATATACCAGTTAGCAGGCGCTTTTATCCAAAATGACTCACAGTACACTGAGCGCATACATTTTGGTAAACAAATCTGACCCCCTGGGAATCGAAGCCAGGACCCTGGCGTTGCTAGCGTCATGACCAACTGAGCCAGACAGGACCACAATATTGACTTCAAGGACATTAAACTATGCCTCATTTTGACCATAACTCATGATATGAGCTTCACAACAAGAGAGATAGACGTACTGTGGAAAAGGCTTGACGCTTATTTTGGTTTTCCACTTCCTGGAAACTGTAGCACTTAATGGTGTATCAAACGAGCCATAATTGTACACAACTAGAATAGCAACTGAAGCTTTCCTAAGAATCACTCCCCCAAATGGATACAATCACAAAACTAGATCAGGACAGTTACAATACAGGATTTCAACACACAACTCTACACATGTTGAACCACAATGCAGACCTGGGTTCAAATAGTGGCCCCAAGTCCTGGGCTTGATTGACCTCGCCTGGCGGAATGGACCCAAAACAATAGTCCTAAAAGTGCAAACCCTGCCCATCGCACTCAATGTATGGCATTTGAAAGAAAAAAAATACTATGTGAACCCAGCACTGTCACATTGCGAGGGCTATTAAGCAGACTTGTCTTCATAAGCAGAAAAAAATCTGTTTTTTTTAATTAAAAAAGTATAACTAATATACCTTTATTAGATCTTTTATAAGACATATATTAATGATTTACTGCTAATATATACATCTTTATTGAGCCAATGTGATTCTCTGCTCACCATTGAGGTTGACGGACATGGGCGAGTCCAGGCCTCGGTGGTGCACCATGCATTTGACGGATTGGTCGTGGGGCAGGGCCTCCTGGAGGAGGAGGGTGCTGGTGACCAGGGTGGTGCCGTCCCCCTGGTCGTAGGACGAGGACACGGACGGCCCCAGCGTCCGGTTGTCCCCCTCCACATTCCATACCATCTGGGCTGCAGGACGGGCTGCGGCCGTGCAGTTGGCCTCGATGACCCCGCTGGAGGTCACGTGGGTGATCTCTGGGTTGGGCAGCACTGAGGGAGACATCACACACAATGGATGAGAGATCATGTTTATGGTGAATGACAGTATATATATACAGTGTAAGACAGTGGTTCTCAACTCCAGTCCTCCAGTGGTGTCTGACTGATGTTATCCTGTCTGGTGTTACCTTGTCTGGTGTGGTCTGACTGATGTTATCTTGTCTGGTGTGGTCTTGTCTGATGTTATCCTGTCTGGTGTTACCTTGTCTGGTGTGGTCTGACTGATGTTATCCTGTCTGGTGTTACCTTGTCTGGTGTGGTCTGACTGATGTTATCTTGTCTGGTGTGGTCTGACTGGTGTTATCCTGTCTGATGTAGTCAGACTGGTGTTATCTTGTCTGATGTAGTCAGACTGGTGTTATCTTGTCTGATGTAGTCAGACTGGTGTTATCTTGTCTGATGTAGTCAGACTGGTGTTATCTTGTCTGATGTAGTCAGACTGGTGTTATCTTGTCTGATGTAGTCAGACTGGTGTTATCTTGTCTGATGTAGTCAGACTGGTGTTATCTTGTCTGATGTAGTCAGACTGGTGTTATCTTGTCTGATGTAGTCAGACTGGTGTTATCTTGTCTGATGTAGTCAGACTGGTGTTATCTTGTCTGATGTAGTCAGACTGGTGTTATCTTGTCTGATGTAGTCAGACTGGTGTTATCTTGTCTGGTGCACAACATGGAAACAGAACATGGCCTCCAACCCTCCAGTCTCCATCTGACACAATGAGACCTCACTATATCAGACTGCACAACATGGAAACAGAACATGGCCTTCAACCCTCCAGTCTCCATCTGACACAATGAGACCTCACTATATCAGACTGCACAACATGGAAACAGAACATGGCCTCCAATCCTCCAGTCTCCACCTGACACAATGAGACCTCACTATATCAGACTGCACAACATGGAAACAGAACATGGCCTCCAACCCTCCAGTCTCCATCTGACACAATGAGACCTCACTATATCAGAATGCACAACATGTAAACAGAACATGGCCTCCAACCCTCCAGTCTCCATCTGACACAATGAGACCTCACTATATCAGACTGCACAACATGGAAACAGAACATGGCCTTCAACCCTCCAGTCTCCATCTGACACAATGAGACCTCACTATATCAGACTGCACAACATGGAAACAGAACATGGCCTCCAACCCTCCAGTCTCCATCTGACACAATGAGACCTCACTATATCAGACTGCACAACATGGAAACAGAACATGGTCTTCAACCCTCCAGTCTCCATCTGACACAATGAGACCTCACTATATCAGACTGCACAACATGGAAACAGAACATGGCCTCCAATCCTCCAGTCTCCACCTGACACAATGAGACCTCACTATATCAGACTGCACAACATGGAAACAGAACATGGCCTCCAACCCTCCAGTCTCCATCTGACACAATGAGACCTCACTATATCAGACTGCACAACATGGAAACAGAACATGGCCTTCAACCCTCCAGTCTCCATCTGACACAATGAGACCTCACTATATCAGACTGCACAACATGGAAACAGAACATGGCCTCCAACCCTCCAGTCTCCATCTGACACAATGAGACCTCACTATATCAGAATGCACAACATGGAAACAAGACGGAACGACAGATGGGCATCGGTGCCTGGGTTTACTGATGTTTTTACAGTGGACAAAAGCAGGGCTGTTCAGATGAGATTGGAGCAGAGGGACTCACACAGAGACATACTGATTAGAGCACCACACACACACACACAGAGGGCCTGTGTCTAGGGAAAACAGTGACCCAGTCATTCCTTGGGTCTCAGCCCATTTAAATCACCTCTTTCCTGTCTCCAGAATCATCACCCGTCTAACAACTTTATCACTCCCAAGTCCCAACACTCACATTCTGTAATCAGTCCATAGACAGCCACACAGCATTTAAGAGGACTGTAGTAAATCAGTCCATAGACAGCCACACAGCATCTAAGAGGACTGTAATCAGACCATAGACAGCCACACAGCATCTAAGAGGACTGTAGTAAATCAGTCCATAGACAGCCACACAGCATCTAAGAGGACTGTAGTAAATCAGTCCATAGACAGCCACACAGCATCTAAGAGGACTGTAATCAGACCATAGACAGCCACACAGCATCTAAGAGGACTGTAATCAGTCCATAGACAGCCACACAGCATCTAAGAGGACTGTAGTAAATCAGTCCATAGACAGCCACACAGCATCTAAGAGGACTGTAGTAAATCAGTCCATAGACAGCCACACAGCATCTAAGAGGACTGTAGTAAATCAGTCCATAGACAGCCACACAGCATCTAAGAGGACTGTAATCAGACCATAGACAGCCACACAGCATCTAAGAGGACTGTAGTAAATCAGTCCATAGACAGCCACACAGCATCTAAGAGGACTGTAGTAAATCAGTCCATAGACAGCCACACAGCATCTAAGAGGACTGTAGTAAATCAGTCCATAGACAGCCACACAGCATCTAAGAGGACTGTAGTAAATCAGTCCATAGACAGCCACACAGCATCTAAGAGGACTGTAATCAGTCCATGGACAGCCACACAGCATCTAAGAGGACTGTAATCAGTCCATAGACAGCCACACAGCATCTAAGAGGACTGTAGTAAATCAGTCCATAGACAGCCACACAGCATCTAAGAGGACTGTAATCAGACCATAGACAACCACACAGCATCTAAGACGACTGTAGTAAATCAGTCCATAGACAGCCACACAGCATCTAAGAGGACTGTAGTAAATCAGTCCATAGACAGCCACACAGCATCTAAGAGGACTGTAATCAGACCATAGACAGCCACACAGCATCTAAGAGGACTGTAGTAAATCAGTCCATAGACAGCCACACAGCATCTAAGAGGACTGTAATCAGTCCATAGACAGCCACACAGCATCTAAGAGGACTGTAATCAGTCCATAGACAGCCACACAGCATCTAAGAGGACTGTAGTAAATCAGTCCATAGACAGCCACACAGCATCTAAGAGGACTGTAGTAAATCAGTCCATAGACAGCCACACAGCATCTAAGAGGACTGTAATCAGACCATAGACAGCCACACAGCATCTAAGAGGACTGTAGTAAATCAGTCCATAGACGGCCACACGGCATCTAAGAGGACTGTAATCAGACCATAGACAGCCACACAGCATCTAAGAGGACTGTAATCAGTCCATAGACAGCCACACAGCATCTAAGAGGACTGTAATCAGTCCATAGACAGCCACACAGCATCTAAGAGGACTGTAATCAGACCATAGACAGCATCTAAGAGGACTGTAATCAGTCCATAGACAGCCACACAGCATCTAAGAGGACTGTAATCAGTCCATAGACAGCCACACAGCATCTAAGAGGACTGTAATCAGTCCATAGACAGCCACACAGCATCTAAGAGGACTGTAATCAGTCCATAGACAGCCACACAGCATCTAAGAGGACTGTAATCAGTCCATAGACAGCCACACAGCATCTAAGAAGACTGTAATCAGTCCATAGACAGCCACACAGCATCTAAGAGGACTGTAATCAGTCCATAGACAGCCACACAGCATCTAAGAGGACTGTAATCAGTCCATAGACAGCCACACAGCATCTAAGAGGACTGTAAATCAGTCCATAGACAGCCACACAGCATCTAAGAGGACTGTAATCAGTCCATAGACAGCCACACAGCATCTAAGAGGACTGTAATCAGTCCATAGACAGCCACACAGCATTTAAGAGGACTGTAATCAGTCCATAGACAGCCACACAGCATCTAAGAGGACTGTAATCAGTCCATAGACAGCCACACAGCATCTAAGAGGACTGTAATCAGTCCATAGACAGCCACACAGCATCTAAGAGGCATTCTGTCAAAGTCTAATTCTATAACTTCCATTCCATAACTGTGAAATTACAATAGGCCATGTTGAGTCTCCAGTGTGAAATACTTGTACATACACAGCATCTAAGAGGAGTGTAATCAGTCCATAGACAGCCACACAGCATCTAAGAGGACTGTAATCAGTCCATAGACAGCCACACAGCATCTAAGAGGACTGTAATCAGTCCATAGACAGCCACACAGCATCTAAGAGGACTGTAATCAGTCCATAGACAGCCACACAGCATCTAAGAGGACTGTAATCAGTCCATAGACAGCCACACAGCATCTAAGAGGACTGTAATCAGTCCATAGACAGCCACACAGCATCTAAGAGGACTGTAATCAGTCCATAGACAGCCACACAGCATCTAAGAGGACTGTAATCAGTCCATAGACAGCCACACAGCATCTAAGAGGACTGTAATCAGTCCATAGACAGCCACACAGCATCTAAGAGGACTGTAATCAGACCATAGACAGCCACACAGCATCTAAGGGGACTGTAAATCAGTCCATAGACAGCCACACAGCATCTAAGAGGACTGTAAATAGTCCATAGACAGCCACACAGCATCTAAGAGGCATTCTGTCAAAGTCAAATTCTATAACTTCCATTCCATAACTGTGACATTACAATAGGCCATGTTGAGTCTCCAGTGTGAAATACTTGTATCTATCTCAGTATGCCACCAAGGGGCATAACATTTGTGGTTCTTATATTTCAGTGGGCAGAATGCACTAAAACAGCTCAACCCTGTTCCTGGAGAGACCCTCCTGTAGGTTTATACTCCAACCCTGTTCCTGGAGAGAGACCCTCCTGTAGGTTTAAACTCCAACCCTGTTCCTGGAGAGAGACCCTCCTGTAGGTTTATACTCCAACCCTGTTCCTGGAGAGACCCTCCTGTAGGTTTAAACTCCAACCCTGTTCCTGGAGAGAGACCCTCCTGTAGGTTTATACTCCAACCCTGTTCCTGGAGATATACCATCCTGTAGGTTTATACTCCAACCCTGTTCCTGGAGAGATACCCTCCTGTAGGTTTATACTCCAACCCTGTTCCTGGAGAGAGACCCTCCTGTAGGTTTATACTCCAACCCTGTTCCTGGAGATATACCATCCTGTAGGTTTATACTCCAACCCTGTTCCTGGAGATATACCATCCTGTAGGTTTATACTCCAACCCTGTTCCTGGAGAGATACCATCCTGTAGGTTTATACTCCAACCCTGTTCCTGGAGAGAGACCCTCCTGTAGGTTTATACTCCAACCCTGTTCATGGAGAGATACCATCCTCCAGGGTTAGAGTATAAACCTACAGGAGGGTATCTCTCTCTATAGCCTTCCACCCCTAAAGGGCCCTGGGTTTAGTAACTGTACAATAGAGTGTCTCCACAGCAGGTCTAAACAGTAGCATTGTGACCCATTCTGGCTCCTCCCATCGGCTACATAAAGCTTTTCCCTTTCCTGTGCTATATCTGGGAAACACACACACACACACACACACACACACACAGGGAGAAGTGTATCATCTTATAATACGACTTCCTTCCTATCTACTATTCCTTCCAATCTACTATTAGAATGTCTACTATGGCAACATCATCCGGGAAATCATCACATTTTTACAGTGTGATTACAGTGTGATTACAGTGTGTTTACAGTGTGTTTACCGTGTGATTACAGTGTGATTACACATGGCCCTTTAATGACCTGGAGTGTATAGACATAAACACACATCCTCTCATCCAGTCTCAATGGGCCTGTTTGGCCTTCAATGAGCACAACAACTGACTACCTTGGGGCACATGGCTACGTTTTCCAACAAACTAAATATAAAATATACTAGAATGGCTGGGCAGTAGATGACTGCTACTGGTTTTGAGCCACATCTTTATCAGTGAAGATTGGGAACAGGAAATTCCAGCAAAAACCATAATCAATTAAAACCTTCCTTACAGCAATAGCCTCAGTGGATATACTCCCTGAGATATAATACAACAATACAACCTTCCAAATGACCCCTAATAACCCCCATCCATACACACCATATACAAAGAGGCAGGCCGTGGCGCTCCTGGTGCCTTCTGGGTAAGTGTGGAACTCGCAGGTGTAGCAGCCCTCGTCCTCCGTCTTCACCGGCCTGATGGAGAGCTGTGTGTCTCCCAGGGAGGGGTTCAGGGTCATGCGTCCCCGATAAGGTTCCTCAATGCTGGGTTGGCCTCGCTTGGCAAAGGAGGCCAACGTGGCCGTGTCGCCCTGCTCTGCAGTCTTTCTCCACAGGACCTGGCGTACCCTGTCTGGGAGGCCGTACCAGCAGGACATGGTGGCCAGCTTCCCGCTGATGGCTGTTTTATTACCCTCATTGCCCACTTTGACTGGGTCAGACACAGGGAGACAGAGGAAGGTATCAATAGGTGAGCGTTGGAATGGGAGGAGCACATTCATAGTGGTGGGTTAGAGAGACAAAGTGTTTGGAGGCTTACATTTCTTTTTTTCTTTTTTCTTTTTTTTCCTTTTAAATTGTACCCCTTTTTCTCCCCAATTTCGTGGTATCCAATTGTTAGTAGCTACTATCTTGTCTCATCGCTACAACTCCCGTACGGGCTCGGGAGAGACGAAGGTTGAGAGTCAAAAGTATGTGGACACTTGCTTGTCGAACATCTCATTCAAAAATCATGGGCATTAATATGGAGTTGGTCCCCCTATAACAGCCTCCACTCTTTCGGGAGGGTTTTCCACTAGATATTGGAACATTTCTGTGGGGACTTGCTTGCATCCATTCAGCCACAAGAGCATTAGTGTGGTTGGGCACTTAGGCCTGGTTCGCAGTAGGCGTTCCAATTCATCCCAAAGGTATTCGATGGGGTTGAGGTCAGTCAAGTTGAGGCCAGTCAAGGTTTTTATTTTTTTATATAATTTTTAACCTTTATTTAACTAGGCAAGTCAGTTAAGAACAAATTCTTATTTACAATGACGGCCTACGAACAGTGGGTTAAGAGCCTTGTTCAGGGGCAGAACGACAGATTTGTACCTTGTCAGCTCGGGGATTTGAACTTGCAACCTTTCGGTTACTAGTCCAACACTCTAACCACTAGGCTACGCTGCCGCCCCGAAGTTCTTCCATAATGATCTCGATAAACCATTTCTGTATGGACCTCGCTTTGTGCACGGGGGCATTGTCATGCTGAAACAGGAAAGGGCCTTCCCCAAACTTTTGCCAATTTTTGCATTCGGGCATTATGTATTGGGGCAGGCAGCGTTCTCCTGGCATCCGCCAAACCCAGATTCGTCTGTCGGACTGCCAGATGGTGAAGCGTGATTCATAACTCCAGAGAATGCATTTCCACAATCCCATGGCGCGAGATTTACACCATTCCAGCCGATACTTGGCATTGAGCATGGTGATCTTAGGCTTGTGTGTGGCTGCTCGGCCGTGGAAACCCATTTCATGAAGCTCCTGACGAACAGCTCTTTTGCTGATGATGCTTCTAGAGGCAGTTTAGAACTCGGTAGTGAGTGTTACAACCGAGGAAAGATTAATTTTATGAGCTATGCATTCAGCACTCCTGTTCTGTGAGCTTGTGTGGCCTACCACTTCGTGGCTGAGCCGTTGTGGCTCCTAGACATTTCCACTTCACAATAACAGCACTTACAGTTGACTGGGGCAGCTCTAGCAAGGCAGACATTTGACCAACTGACTTGTTGGAAAGGTGGCATCCTATGACGGTGCCACGTTGAAAGTCACTGAGCTCTTCAGGAAGGCCATTCTACTGCCAATGTTTGTCTATGGACATTGCATGGCTGTGTGTTCGATTTTATACATCTGTCAGAAATGGGTGTGGCTGAAATAGCCGAATCCAACCATTTGAAGGGGTGTCCACATACTGCTGTATATATAGCGCATATTTTGGGGCAGTAATACAACAGAGGGTTAGAGGTGTCCTCTTGTTGTGGTCGTTATATTCAGAGAAAGTCTCGGGGCCCTGGTCTGTTGAGTATGGCTGACCTCAACCCACTTCCTGTTTCTGATTATCCACAACTGATATATTCTGGGATGGGAGGGCCAAGTGAGCATGCTGACTTTTCATGACCTTACACAATCAGCAGACAAATCAACTGCGCTGAAAAACATGGGAACTACAAACAAATTCACAGGAGGATTTGTTTTCTATTTTAGAAAAATGTAACAATTGGGATTGTGCCAACCCTATGAGGAAGGCCACCTGGTGCTGGAGAGAGAGTATTTGAGGAGGAGAAATTAAGGAAGCTATTGCATGCCATAGTCCTGGAATCTACAGTATATCTGGAAGTCCTTGCTAGTGTGACTGACCGAGCATGCTGAACTAAAGCCTATGCATTACCTCTGGGCACTAATGCAAGTCTTCAGGTCTCAGGCAATGCTACTCATCACATGAGCGTGGTTTACCAAACCACCTTGTTTAAACTGAGGCCAAACTCACCTTCGATACTGAGGCAGGTCATTCCCTCCTGTGCTCCACTGGGGTAGATGTCAAAGATGCAGCGGTAGCAGCCCTCGTCGTTAGGCCCCACCCTCTTGATGGTGATGGCGCTAACGTTGCGGTGCGAGGAAGTTAGTTCCACGTCGTCTTGGCGGGAGGTGGTTCTGACCGACTCGCCTGGCTCGTACGCCAGGAGAACCTGCTTGTGTTTGTTCAGCCAGCGGACCTGCTTGACCGTGTCGCCAGTTGCTATGGTGACGTTACAGCCCAGCGTGAAGGGGAGGCCCGCCACAGCGGTCATGCTGGAGGGGGCGATGACCTCACCTGATACATGACAGGAAGTCAACCAACGAGAAGCACTGAAACTCAATACAATTCACTATTTTAAGGTGGTCGACCACATACCAAGTCAAACATGCTTTCTCACTGCAAGGGAAGATCCACTACTTTTGATTCAACATGGCACCTAAACCTACCGTAACGTAGTGAAATATGTTGAGTGTTGGCTACCTTGTGTCCTGAAAACCACCATCACCAACAGCTGCAGACACAGCATCAGCCGCCGAGACAGGGCAGATACACACATCTTGGTCTGCAGGAGTGTGTTGCATCCAGGTTACTGATAGAGAACAGGACTACTGTTAAAAATAGCACCATGGAACATCCACAGCCAACAGTCACAATGAACTTCAGCATATAAAGTTGAATCAGATTTTTACTTCCCCCTACCTGTGATCCAGTGTGTGAGACGTGTTGTCGGTCAGTGTTGTAGCAACCTCATCTTACTGGCAGACGGACTCCTGTAGCTGGATCTAGGAACCAGAGGAGGACACAACTCTCTCAACATTGTAACCCTCTATTCAGCATTATAACCAATTATAACAGAGCATTATAACCTACAGTGGCAAGAAAAAAAGTATGTGAACCCTTTGGAATCACCTGGATTTCTGAATACATTGGTCATAAAATAAACAATTTCATCTGATCTTCATCTAAGTCACAACAATAGACAACAATAGACAAACACATTCTGCTTAAACTAAAACGTAATAATGATACGTTTTCATGTCTTTCATTCATGAGTGTAGTGCATTCACAGTGCAGGGTGGGAAAAGTATGTGAACCCTTGGATTTAATATCTGGTTGACCCTCCTTTGGCAGCAATAACCTCAACCAAACGTTTTCTGTAGTTGAGGATCAGACCTGCACAACGGTCAGGAGGAATTTTGGACCATTCCTCTTTACAAAACTGTTTCAGTTCAGCAATATTCTTGGGATGTCTGGTGTGAACCGCTCATTTGAGGTCATGCCATAGACTCTCATTCGGGTTGAGGTCAGGACTCTGACTGGGCCGCTCCAGAAGTCCTATTTTCTTCTATTGAAGCCATTCTGTTGTTGATTTACTTCTGTGTTTTGTGTCGTTGTCCTGTTGCATCACCCAACTTCTGTTGAGCTTCAATTGGCGGAAAGCCTTACATTCTCCTGCAAAATGTCTTGATAAACTTGGGAATTCATTTTTCCGTTGATGATAGCAAGCTGTCTAGGCCCCGAGGCAGCAAAGCAGCCCCAAACAATGATGCTGCCTCCACCATACTTTACAGTTGGGAGGAGGTTTTGATGTTGGTGTGCTGTGCCTTTTTTTCCCATACAGTGGTGTGTGTTCCTTCCAAACAACTCAACTTTAGTTTAATCTGTCCACATAATATCTTGTCAGAAGCGCTGTGGAACATCCAGGTGCACTTTTGCAAACTTCACATGTGCAGCAATATTTTTGGGGGACAGCGGTGGCTTCTTCCGTGGTGTCCTCCCATGAACACCATTCTTGTTTAGTGTTTTATGTATCGTAGACTCGTCAACAGAGAAGTTAGCATGTTCCAGAGATTTCTGTAAGTCTTTAGATGACACTCTAGAATTCTTCTTAACCTCATTGAGCATTCTGCTCTGTGCTCTTGCAGTCATCTTTGCAGGACGGCCACTCCTGGGGAGAGTAGCAACAGTGCTGAACTTTCTCCACTTCTAGACAATTTATCTTACTGTGGACTGATGAACATCAAGGCTTTTAGAGATACTTTTGGAACCCTTTCCAGCTTTATGCAAGTCAACAATTATAGGTCTTCTGAGATCTCTCTTGTTCGAGACATGGTTCCCATCAGGCAATGCTTCTTGTGAATCGCAAACTCAAATTTTGTGAGTGTTTTTATAGGGCAGGGCAGCTCTAACCAATATCTCCAATCTCGTCTCATTGATTGGACTCCAGGTTAGCTGACTCCTGACTCCAATTATCTTTTGGAGAAGTCATTAGCCTAGGGGTTCACATACTTTTTCCAACCTATACTGTGAATGTTTAAATTATGTTTTCAGTATGGACAAGAAAAATACAATAATTGGTGTGTTATTAGTTTAAGCAGACTGTCTCTGTTGCTGTGATTTAGATGAAGATCAGATCTAATCCAGATAAGAAAAAGTATTTGAACCCTTTTTCTTGCCACTGTATAACATTGCATTCGAACCTTTGATGTACTGTAGCATTCTAACACTCTGCTTAGTGGATGAAAACTAAACTGGATAATGGCTCGGTAGCTCTAATCAAGTGGAGCTTATTTTCAGTAGCATTGCACCGCACCAGGTTGGTTACGCTAAGTGACACAAACAGTGTTGTTAGTCTGAGGGGCTATCGCCATGGGGATTGACTCAACAGATCAACAACACCAGCATATTCATCAGTTCTGTCAGATTATAGGTCTTAACCCCTGTGCTGCACTCCTACCCACTGGGACTGTAATCACCTGGCAAACAGAAGGCCAGCTGTGCTGCACTCCTACCCACTGGGACTGTAATCACCTGGCAAACAGAAGGCCAGCTGTGCTGCTTTGATGTCTGCAATGCACCAGCCCCCGGTCTCAAAAAAACAAGTTTGTGCAATCAAACCAGGAGCAAAAATCTGTGAACGACGCAAGATGAGTCCACGACAGGAGAAACAGAGGAACCACCCTAACAGCCAGTACTAGCCATGATGGAGCATGGTGGATGTACACATACAGCAGCCTAGAGGATTCAGGCCTACTGTAAAGCACTGTCTGTCTGGGCATGGGCTTAGAGGTCTGCCAGCCAAGCTCAGCGTGGTTCAGCGGCTATAAAAAACACTTGTGGTTATGCTCCAGTGTCTGCGTTGCCGGGAAATCCACTTGTTTAAGAGAGCCAGTGGGAGGTTGTGACAAAGCAAGGAGAAACAGCCCTCCAGGCAGAGGGTGTCCCTAAGAGCTGATTTAGGACCAGTTTACACAACCACAATGATTATCCCTTCTCCTGTGGAGGTACATATCCAAACTGATCTCAGATCAGCTACAGAGGCAACCTCCACTTAGACAATGAAAAAGAAACTGATAAAAGCCACACGACCAGATCAGAGCGAACCCACCAGTCTTTTATAGGCAGTTCATTGGGTCTTTTACGACATAAACCGTCTGGGTTCAAACATGCCGTCTGCCCATTGGGCAAAGTTTAAAACGGCTCCTCTCTTTTTCCACTATACACATTAAGTTCTGACATCTTATCGTGAATAAAACATAGTATATGGAGTGAATGTAAACATAGTATATGGAGTGAATGTAAACATAGTATATGGAGTGAATGTAAACATAGTATATGGAGTGAATGTAAACATAGTATATGGAGTGAATGTAAACATAGTATATGGAGTGAATGTAAACATAGCATATGGAGTGAATGTAAACATAGTATATGGAGTGAATGTAAACATAGTATATGGAGTGAATGTAAACATAGTATATGGAGTGAATGTAAACATAGTATATGGAGTGAATGTAAACATAGCATATGGAGTGAATGTAAACATAGTATATGGAGTGAATGTAAACATAGCAACCAGTATTTCCAGATGCCACAGTCCCATAACAGACTAATCCATGCCCCTCATGCAGCTCTTTGAAAAACATGACACAGAAACTCCATTCCTGTATCAAACTGACTTGGATTTCACTGAATATAATAGCATAGATTATTACTGGGCCATGTTTGACTGATTCCATATCAAAGGGTGCATGGCACAGCCAACAAACTTAAAAGTCAACCTCATTGCCACAGAGTAAAGGAAAACCTGGCCTTTCACAGGCAGTAGGCCTATACAAGAATAGGACACGTTAGAGCACACTGGTCCTCAGGGGCCAAACAGTGTGCATGTGCGTGCAGAGCGTTAACATCTTCAACAGCTGTTTGTTTAGTTCTCAGTAACAAGGTGTGTGGATTCCTTAATGTCCAAATCAAAGACTGGGGAGTCCAGACATTCTATATCATTATATCAGACTTGATTCAATGTAGGCATGAGCAGTTAACCGATCGCTGCAGCTGTACATAGTCTAGCGGTAAATAGCCCACCCATTTTTACCTACCTCATCCCCATACTGTTTTTATTTATTTACTTTTCTGCTCTTTTGCACACCAATATCTCTACCTGTACATGACCATCTGATCATTTATCACTCCAGTGTTATTAATCTGCAAAATTGTAATTATTCGCCTACCTCCTCATGCCTTTTGCACACAATGTATATAGACTCCCCTTTTTTTTCTACTGTGTTATTGACTTGTTAATTGTTTACTCCATGTGTAACTCTGTGTTGTCTGTTCACACTGCTATGCTTTATCTTGGCCAGGTCGCAGTTGCAAATGAGAACTTGTTCTCAACTAGCCTACCTGGTTAAATAAAGGTGAAATATTTTTTGTTTTAAATATATAGGCATGAGGATTTCAGAGCCTGTTAAGGCTTGTTCAGCTGATGTACCAACCTATGGGGTTTCTGTAATTGTTCTGTTGATGGATTCACTACCATGCAATACCATGATTAGGCTATTTGACTATAATAGGACATTGTTTTGGAGGGGAAGGGTGGGGGTGAGGGGGTCTTTTGAGCATATAAGGTGATACATTGAGGATATTAATTCAATAAAAGGTTGAGATAAGCCTACTAGCAATATGTAGGCTAAAAGTTGATCCTAGTCAAAAAAGGCAATTGCACAAAATACAATGTCATCCAACTTCAATATGATGCTATATTTGTCATAATCCTTGATTAAAAACTGCACTGGGATACAAAAATATATAAACATGATATAAACAATTGTTATAACAATATTATTAACGTAATGCTGTGGTGGGAAAGTACTAAATACTTGAGTAAACGTAAAGAGGTTTTAATAGAAAAGGACGCAAGTAAAAATAAGTCGCCATGTAAAATACTACTTGAGTGTACAGTAGTGTCATACTTGAGTAAAAGTAAATGCTATACATCAAAAGCCTTATATTAAGTAAACCAGAAGGCACGATTCTTGTTTTTTTTACGGACAGTCACGGGCACATCAACACTCAGACATCTTTGACAAACGCAGTATTTGTGTTTAGTGAGTCCTCCAGATCCGAGGCAGTAGGGAAGAGACAACCCGTTATATTGATTGGTGCGTGAACGGGATCATAATTCTGTCCTGCCTTACCAGTAAAAGTAAAACAAAAATAATTATAAAGTAGAGTTATCCAAAAATAAACGGCTTAAGTAATAATTTAAAGTGTTTTTACTTAAGTAGGCTACTTTACACCACTGACGTAATGTATAGGCTAACCCTACAGACTTCTCCCACCTTTAGAAAATAATGCAATATAGACAGCGTTATGATGAACGTATTTATATGCATATTAAACAGAACAATGTTTTATTTTAACTGGGCCCTATAACAAATGAATACTGGTTAAAAAAAGACTTACCCGTTGAGCAGTGCATGGAGTTAGTGAGATTTATTTAATTCCGTCCTCTGCAATAACACAATATTCTACACTGACTATCAAATCCATACATCAAAAGTCTTAAAGCTGAACAGATCGTGTGTGATGCGTTCTGCCTCTACAAGAGCGGCGTCAGAGAACAGAGACTGTCAAGTGGACCTATACAGCAAATTGTATTGGGTACACTGTTGGCGATGTTGCATGAGCGCTGCAAAACTATCAAAACCGTTTCTCTACCACCTCTCTCCCTAAATTATATTCAAGCGACCCCTAGTGGCAGGTATTCGCAACATTGGCTGGTCTCGAGTGGCAGAAGAATCAGACAATTCGTTTAAGCTTTGCCAGCAGCAGATTTATGACAATTCCATACATTACAACATTGCTACAGCATTTGATTTATAAAGTGAAGAAATAATAAAACAAACCCCACCACAGAGTACATTATGATGACATTGTGTAGGCTATAATATTACAACACTTAGATTTATAAAAAATTGAAGAATGAAACACACACATCTAGTGATTCTTCATGACCAAACTGCTAATATATTTACATAGGCTACATATGAACATATTTATACAATAACCCGCAGGACTATATGCATGTCATTAACCATTCAGTCAGCTAATCAGTATCTGTCCAAGACAACTCAACTGTCTCCGAGCCACACAGATGTGTGTGAGAGACAGTATGATAGTCGCTCGGTAATCCTTTAGAAACATTTTCATATCGGTGTGTATAAAGAGGATAATTAACATATTGTTGTGTATAAAGAGGGTATATTAACATATCGGTGTGTATAAAGAGGGTAATTAACATATTGTTCTGTATAAATCAGGGTAATTAACATATTGTTCTGTATAAATCCGGGTAATTAACATACTGTTCTGTATAAATCAGGGTAATTCACATATTGTTGTGTGTAAAGAGGGTAATTAACATATTGTTCTGTATAAAGAGGGTATATTAACATATCGGTGTGTATAAATCAGGATAATTCACATATTGTTGTGTGTAAAGAGGGTCATTAACATATTGTTCTGTATAAATCAGGGTAATTCACATATTTCTTTTATGAGGTATGTAAGTGACATGAGTAACATCAGAACAACAATGCAGGAATGCAACTCATTTGAATGTGTGTTAGATTAGACCTCTGGATTTCAGGGTCATGTTGAGGGTTGAGTGTTGATGGTTCTTCCTGTTCTCTGTCATTGGCTGTGGGATTTGGGCTAAAGATTGTCAAACTTACAAAAACAACGTCAAATGAATACTGTATTTTGTCTTTGCCATCTGAACAGTAAAACTTACCTTGTTGTATTTCTCAGTTTGCACCACAGTGCCACAGCAACGAAACACAGTGAACCCATCACGGCACCAATCCCTGTTGGGTTACATGTGAAAGATGACAAGATGAGAATGGTACAATTCACAGATAAGAGTGTCAGAGATTAGTTGTGGTCATTAGATTAATGACTGACCTCTGATCCTGTCACCATCAGTGACCTCAGGTACACCTAGCACAGAACATACAGAGACAGTGCTTCAGAATGACATCAGCATGTTGATTGTTACTGTAGGCATGTACAGAACCATTTCTCACCAGGAAATGAAGCATGAGTTCTAGCTGGAATAACCATGGATACGTTCTTGGTGACACCTCCAGAGAACAGTGACACCATACATCCAACCCTGGTGTCTTTGTCGGGTAGACTGAATGCTGCCAGCGTGGAAGTTATGGTGACAGTGACAGTTCCATTGAGATGGGTGACATTGACCATTGTGGAATTTTCTGGAATTTCTGTGTCTTCCCAGGTTACTATAGGAACAGGTCATCCAGTAGCAGAACAGGACAGAGTGGTGTGACTGTTGTTGGTTTGTGTGATGAGGAGTGAGGGTCCATACAGCTCTATAGAACAACAATAAACACAGTTCACAGTGAATGTAAATACTATGATGTTTTCATGCACATCACATGGTCAAATTGTTCCTGTGTTAAAGGGATATTTACACATTGCTCCTGTGTTAAAGGGATATTACACATTGCTCCTGTGTTAAAGGGATATTACACATTGCTCCTGTGTTAAAGGGATATTACACATTGCTCCTGTGTTAAAGGGATATTACACATTGCTCCTGTGTTAAAGGGATATTACACATTGCTCCTGTGTTAAAGGGATATTACACATTGCTCCTGTGTTAAAGGGATATTACACATTGCTCCTGTGTTAAAGGGATATTACACATTGCTCCTGTGTTAAAGGGATATTACACATTGCGCCTGTGTTAAAGGGATATTACACATTGCGCCTGTGTTAAAGGGATATTACACATTGCGCCTGTGTTAAAGGGATATTACACATTGCGCCTGTGTTAAAGGGATATTACACATTGCGCCTGTGTTAAAGGGATATTACACATTGCGCCTGTGTTAAAGGGATATTACACATTGCGCCTGTGTTAAAGGGATATTACACATTGCGCCTGTGTTAAAGGGATATTACACATTGCTCCTGTGTTAAAGGGATATTACACATTGCTCCTGTGTTAAAGGGATATTACACATTGCTCCTGTGTTAAAGGGATATTACACATTGCTCCTGTGTTAAAGGGATATTACACATTGCTCCTGTGTTAAAGGGATATTACACATTGCTCCTGTGTTAAAGGGATATTACACATTGCTCCTGTGTTAAAGGGATAGTACACATTGCTCCTGTGTTAAAGGGATAGTACACATTGCTCCTGTGTTAAAGGGATAGTACACATTGCTCCTGTGTTAAAGGGATAGTACACATTGCTCCTGTGTTAAAGGGATAGTACACATTGTTCCAGTGTTAAAGGGATAGTACACATTGTTGAAGACCTCAAAAGTAGCCTTATGTTAAGATTAATCCACATTATATGCCTGAACCCCAAATGGATGGAAAAGATGAGCACAGCAGATCTGCTTATCTTCTCCATTGATTTGGGAGTCTGGCAAATAGCTGAATCTTCAAACCAGATGGCCTAGATGGCCTTATCTCAGCTGAAATCTATGTTTAAAAGGTCTGAAAACATCTGACAAACTTACGCTAGACCTTGGAGTGGTAGTGTCCCTTCAATCCCCTCTTCCCCAACCTAATGTAATGTGATTTTTACCATTTACATGGAGGCAGGTCCTGACACTGATAGGTCCATCTGGAAAGGTGTTAAACAGACACTTGTAGCAGGACTCGTCTCCTCTTGACACTCCTCTGATGACGATAGAGCAGTTCTGCAGTCCCTCGTCTTCAAACTCCACGTTCCTCTGAAAAGGTGGGTTGACTACTGGTCCACATCGTTTGCTATAGGAGCCAATGTTCACATTTTGCCCCGTGTCATTATTTTTCAGGTGACTTGCAGCACGTCTTTGGGTTTCATGAGTTCACAGTTTAAGACTGCATCTTCTCCCAGGGTTGCTGTGACAACCTGCTGTGTTCTCACCAGATGAGAGAGCCCTGCATAAAGAGAGTTACACATGACTTAAAACTACTACAACACACACACACACACACAGGATACACACAGGACTCCACCCACAGTCACATACTTACACTGACATCCCAACACACACTGCTGCTACTATCTATCCTGTTGCCTAGTCACTTTACCCCAATACCTTGTACCCTGCACATTGACTGTTGTGGTACTCCTGTTATTCACTGTGGATTTATTTCTTGCGTCACTATTCTTTTTTTATTTATTTATTAATCTTATCTTAAACTGCACTGTTGGGAAAATACCTTTAAGTAAGCATTTCATTGTTAGTCTACACCTGTTGTCTACGAAGCATGTGACAAATACAATTAGATTTTATACAATAGTGGTGTAGTACTCAGAATGGCCAGAAGGGGGAGTACAGAACTAGTCTATAATATAGTCTAGGTACAGTAGGAGGAAGTTATGAATGAAGGGGCTTTTAAACTGACTGCAGTATGGGTTCATGTGTTGAATTATTAAAGTTGAATTTAAAAAACATGAGCTAGCGCACACCCAGAGAAAGTTAAGTTATGTAGGTGCTGACTAACGGCGAATAAACTTTAAGCTATAATTTTTTTTTGTTGCACACTCCATACATACATACATACATTTATTGGGCAAATCACCAATGTTTCGGCATCACTGTGCCTTTTTCAGGGTAATGTCATGAATGCTTGAATCAGGTTACATAGACAAACAGTGCAATTAGTGCAACCAATGACAAAAGTTAAGAGTGTGTGATATTAATTAAGTTAATTAGAATGAATTGAGTGAAATTGTTACAAAAACAATCGTTTATAGCATATTGAATATACACTGCTCAAAAAAATAAAGGGAACACTAAAATAACATCCTAGATCTGAATGAATTAAATATTCTTATTAAATACTTTTTTCTTTACATAGTTGAATGTGCTGACAACAAAATCACACAAAAATGATCAATGGAAATCAAATTTATTGCTGTCAATCTGTCTGGTGGCCACAGATGTGTTTAACCCTGCACAACTGACTGTATGGTAGACCATTATAGAGGGGAAGGATACTGTCCGCACATAGCAGGGGATTGTGGTCTGTGGGCTTTGTGTAGAAGTCTGTGTGTAATGCATCCTTCTCTTTGATGATCCATAAGTCCAGGTAGTTTATTTTTCTCTCATCAGTCTGCATGGTGAATGAGGTATTCGGGGCTCTTGTTTAATAGAGTTTGGAATTTATTTAGTTCCTGCTGACTTCCTTCCCAGAGCACAAAGACAGCATCTATGTCTCTTTTCCATCTTCCTAAAATTGTCCCACATACAGGTTTGCATAGTTGGGAAGAAAAGGAGGAGCCCATGGCTACACCCCGAATTTGATGGAAAAAGTCTGACTCAAAGATAGTCGTTTTTGGATAATACCAGTTCAGTAAGATGCAATCATTGGATGGAGCCAGCATTGCACAAAATAATAGTTTTAAACACATATTCAATACAACAGTTCACAGAAATAGTAAGCAATTCATTAAATTAATTATTTTCAGGCCCTGGCTGGACCTTAGATGCTTCAAACCAGTTCACATTATCATGTTGAATTAAAATGTTCCTCATGGTCTAATATATTGTGCCAATTTCGAAGTGGCTGTCAAATGCAGTATATTATCAATAAAACAAATTCAACTTACCTTCGGGGAGGGCTATCAGCAGAACAAACAGGTAGATGTGAGGAGCCATGGTAAAAATGTATTCTGTAGGGAACGAATAAGCAGCAGAGATGATCCGTGTCTGATCATGTGTGTACTCTTACACGTGGTGCCGAGCGGAGTTGTCTGGTCGGTGTTGCCGGTTAATTATGAAACTCCGCATCCAATTCATTTTCAATGGAAGGAAAGCGGTGAGAAAGCGGCGACGGCTTGGGAGACGGTGAAAAATAAAAACTTTTCCCAACTTTGACGCAAATCACGAGCGGCGACCGCTGGGCGATGACCAATCATATCGAGTGGTTTCCATGACGAATATGACGCTATGCAACCCAACGCTGGAGACTTTCTTCAGTAAAGATGGCTGACAAAAATATTAGCAAGTGATAACGTATCATGTAACACATATGTACAGTTGAGAGGAATATGTTAGTTAATGTAGAGACTAACGATTATGCATATGCTTTTGTCATGGAGTTAATTTACGATAATCGTGATTTAGCAAGCTAGCTGACTAGCTAACATTAGCTGGCTAGCTTTATGGGTGTTGTGACATGAGTAGGAAATTGTAATACTGGTTGTTTAATGTTTTAGGGACTCCTGAAACAACCAGCAAACCAGGCTGTCGTCTTGTGAAACAGTGGGTGTAAAGAATCTAGCTAGCTAAAGCATTTACTGCAAGGTTAATGTACAATTTTGTAAGCTTGCCTTGCTAATATTTGCCATGCAATGCAGATGAAGTAACGTAGCTAGCGAACTGTTTTCTTGTTTATTGTGCAGTACTATTGCGCGTACTAAATGTACAATAAAAAATAAAAAAAATGCTCCATGTTCTCCATAGTAAAAGTAAAATTTACTGTCAGTATCATACACAGTTACTGGTCCCAAAGAACCAACATCACGTTTTGTACCAGCAGAGGGAGCACATGACTATGGAAATTACAATTTAAAAAATGGGGTCTAAAGAAGCTTTCCACTGAGCTGAAATAAATAAATTAGGAATAAAATATTACATTCACAGAAAACAATGTAAAGTTAAAAAAAATAAGATTACTCTAATATCGCTCCTCTTTCAGGTCTTTCAGTAAGTAAACAGTAGCACAATTAATATATCTGACCGACCAAAAGGTACAGACAGTGAACCCAGAGTCACACTACGTCGCTAATTCCAATGTGACATCTACTGTAAAAGCCGAAAGTCAGACACTAGCAAGGCTCAGACCAACATGGAAGAGTTGCCGTTGTTTATAAAAAGTTTTTCTTTATAATGTGGAAATAAACATGTTTCCAACCCCCATATCACACACTCACAAACTTAAATCATATGAGTGTACAATCAATTAGTGAGAGAGTGCCTGAAACATAACATTAATTTGTATAGATCTGTATGAATCATAGCAAAATTGCTTCCTGTTTCAGTAATGTCTTTGGTCACGTTTGGGTGAGTAAAAAACAGCTAATGATTGGTTGACAATAGAGCCTCCCACCATGCAGGCTATTGCTGCAGGATGAAGTTGGTGAAGGGTAACTGCAAAAACGTTTAAGTTAATGCAGTCGACATGTAGGCGAAAGTCAGATCATTTTGATCCCCATAATGCAACACACTTCGATTTGGTGATGGTCACCGACTTAACAAAAGTCATCCGCTTGATTGCACCCTGTGTGTTCGAGATGGCGACGATGAGTATGATGTGTCTCCTCTAACGCCCCCTTCCCTGAAAATCTCACTTATCTTCATGTACTCCAGTAATAACTGGTTGGTACATTTTTTTGGGTGCTAAACAGTCTCCATATATACTTCCATTCATTCTTTTTAAATCTGGTACCGGGGACCTTCAGACGAGTCTTGTAAGCGTCCTAGAGCAGAGAAAATCAACCAACATGTAAGTGTTCAACTTTCCACCGAGGTCTAACCTTTCCACCTTTCATATTAGTGTGTAGCCAAAACTGTTAAAAGGCTATAGACAGAGGTTGGCAGATCGGCTGTACCAATCCAAGACGTCCCAAGCAAAACGGAGAACATGAGAGTCTCATCTTTCCATAGAGGGGTCCTAATAGTTTGTAGGCCAAACCATTCAGACTACTGACGGTTTTGTGAGAAGACTTTTTGGGATGTCTCATGGTCTGACAAACATTACTTTGTACACATGCTTCAAACATCTGAAAACACAATATTTTTTGTTGAATAAAAATATATTTCACAGTGGTTTAGATTATTCTCTACACTAACCATTGCTTGTTTAGTCACAAACAGAAATTAGGTGAACTACTAGAATTTTAGCAACCAGGAAATAGGTATTTCTGCATATTGCACTTTTAAGTGTAGAATTGCAGGAAAATGGTTGAAATGCTAAACATTTCTAGCCAAACATCTTTCTTGACAGACAAGGGATTCAAACCAGCAACCCTCCAGTTGCTGGCCTGCCTCCTCTACACCAACCGGTCAATCGCGATCGAATGGTCAATCTCCAAGGCATTCCTAGTCGATCACCAAACATTTCTGTAAAAAAAACAGTGATAAAGCCTTGCCTTCCTATTTTTTTTCTTCATTTCACACCGATGGCGGTAGGTGCACTTGATTCAGCAGCCCTAGAAGGTAGAACTCCACCTACCAGGAAGGCCCAAATAGCAAAGCAAGTGCACCTATAGGACAACCGCTGTCCAATCAGATAGCTCAGATCACCGTGTCTGCAGTTTCCTTGACTCAGAAAAGGTTGTTGACCACTGCTCTAGGTTAACTACAGTTTTACCAGAGCAGTCTAGTCATCAGATAAGGAGCGCCTCCTGTAAGTATCTTTCTGACTGCGTATCCTTCCTGGATTTGGAATCAGCATATTTGTTTATTAGAATCCCCATTAGATTTTGCAGAGGCAGCAGCTACTCTTCCTGGGGTCTGCAAAAAACACAAAACATGTAACAAAGTACTAAAAGGCAAGGACAGTCACACACATTTTTTTAAAGCATAACCCTGAGGTTGTGAGTGGACAGAGTACTGTAATAAACCTCCAGCCCAAATGGTTCCTCTTTCATTTGACTCTTTTCTACAGTAAACCTGACTCAGACCTCCTGTTGGGCCACATAGCTAAGCTACTTGGTACAATTATATAATGTTTTTCAATTGTGGGAACAAAGTCATGATGCAACAAAGTAATGAATCTCCTTGGCATGACGGGCATGACCACGACCCCTAACACCGGAGAGAGACTCAGGACCAGCATCGGGGGAACTTCCTGCTGACTCAATTACCAGAATCGCACATAATTTGGGCATCTGAGAAGCATGTGGTGAAAACTGTAAACCTCTATGACACACATACTACTGTAATAGATTTAACATGTCTAAATAAAATCCTCACCCTATTCCCATAACATGGAGTCATCATTTCCCACATTGTAAAATGTTTAATTATGTAAATTGACTGAAATGTATGCTGCTATTCTTGCTACAGTTGTATTTTATGTTCTTATCTTTTAGGCCTATGAATTAAGTATAGGCATGTTTAGCTTCTGGGGTGGAGCATTAGCAGGCATTTGGTTTGGAACTTGCTATGGTTATTAAAGTACTCTGGCCAGTCCCAACATCAGGGTTATGCATTAAAAAACATTTTTAAAAAGAGGGCAGCAAAAATACATCAAAACACAGCAATCATTCAACAAACAACAATTATCCATGACCCAGGCCGTCTACTTTATTCTCTTGCATCGTCTGATTGTGTCCAGAATTTTCTATCCATATTTTTTTTTATTGTTGTGCCACCTAGAGTTTGCTACTTGTTCTGTACCTTATGCTGGAAATGCTCCATTAATTGATAAAAGAAAGATGTATAGTTCAGAAAGTGTATTGTCTGTCTTCAGTGTCTGTGTTTCTAGATTTAAACATTGAGATGCAGCTGGAGTCATCCTCTGGTTGAGTGACAGCTTCACATGTATCAATGTCACCACAGTAACACAAGACCACACCAGCCAACCAGAATATGAGGCAGGTACTTCCCAAGATATAATGAAAATGTTTTGTTCAGATTAAAAACACCTTGCTGCTCTATTTCTCCTTTCAGGGGTTTCTATGGCAACTACACACATCCATTTGGAACCATACAGTGTTTTGACATTGTAAACTCTGACACATGCATACCCTGAGGGTCCGTGTCAGCTGTGGTGCAGCATCATACTGTATTTCCTGATGGACCTGTGAATCGAACCAGCAACCATCTAGTTACTGGTCTACCTCTCTAACTCTAGGCTACCTACAGTTCTACCAGATGACTCAGTACACATTTCAACACAATCACAGGATATCAAAGTTTACAGTAGCTTAGTCATCAGATAAGGAGTGGCTACTGTAAGTATCATTCTGACAGATAAGGAGTGGCTACTGTAAGTATCATTCTGACAGATAAGGAGTGGCTACTGTAAGTATCATTCTGACAGATAAGGAGTGGCTACTGTAAGTATCATTCTGACAGATAAGGAGTGGCTACTGTAAGTATCATTCTGATAGATAAGGAGTGGCTACTGTAAGTATGATTCTGACTAGAGGTCTTCCATGACCGATTACTTAGGGCCAATCTTGCAACATTACAGTTAACTAGTCCAACGCAATAACGACCTGCCTCTTGTTGCACTCCACAAGGAAACTGCCTGTTACACGTATGTCGCGGCCGGCTGCGACAGAGCCTGGGCTCGAACCCAGAGTCTCTGGTGGCACAGCTAGCACACCAACCGGGAGGCCCACCTTCGTCTTTTAACCAAAAGATGAGACAACAAAATTCCCTGCCCCTTTAAGGACGGGAGATTACCGCGGTAACGTGACTCTAGTCAGTCTGATATTTAGAAGCGTTGTTTTCTCTTCCCTAGCAGTTGAAACTCAAACATACAAAATCAACCTAGCTTGTGAACAAAACAATGTAAATAGCCAAGAAACACACGGACTAGTTGTCACTTCAGTAGTATTTTTTTTCCAAGTAAATTAGAGCAATTATTTATGCCTTGTGCACAGAGTATGGAAATGTATCTTTCACTCCGCTTTCACTCCGCTCTTCACGTGAGAAAGGCCTGTAGCCAGGCAGTGTTGCAGCGTCCCAATGCCAGCAGCTAACTTTCACTTTCACTCACCAATATTTAAAGGTCCAACGCCAGAAACAGAATGATCTTGTTAACATTCACCCGCTGAGAATGAACACTTACCTAATTATCTTATGCGTGCTGTCTGAAGGTACGTTATTTTCCATGGATCTGACCAGTTGATTCTGCTCGTATATGATAAAGGAACATTTCCCACTTTTGACAGGCCATTGATTTTTTTGTAAGGCTAAACTTTTTTTATTTACCTGTTAACATTCCTTCTTCCATTTCTAGCCGTCTCTGTCAACGTCGTAGCTAGAGGAGACACCAGTGTTGACTTCAATGCCGACGCATCATATACCTGCACCCATGCGGACCCGACAGGTGTGCTGCAAGTCACCTGGCAGAGGCTGTTCAAAGACGACTCCGTGGAGAATCTGGCCACCTACAGCAAGCGGTTTGGAGCTCAAATCATAGACCCGCACCGAGGCAAGGTGGTTTTCACGGAAGCATCTCTCAACTCAACGTCTATTACCGTGAAGAATGTAACATGGGCAGACGAAGCCTGCTATATTTGTTCCTTCAATGTTTACCCGAGTGGTTCAATAAGCAAGCAGATTTGTCTTACCGTTCAAGGTTAGTCAACTAATTAACTAATTTACTAGTTACTAATTAATTAACTAACTGCTCAACTCATTATCCAGCCCTTGATTAGGCCTAGTTGAATCAGGTGTGCTGGTAGTATAGGAGCCTAAAAAGTCTCTGGGGGTATTCTTGGAGAGAATCATTTTGGGAAAACACTGTTATACAGTATTCATAAAGTTTTAACAATACATATATGCTTCACAACTAATTTATGAGCAAAATCATACATTAGCAGAGATGCTGTAATATGTTTTACAGTACTATTTTCCTTTACTGTAAAGACATATTACAGCATACTTGCAGTAAATGTAAATGGATGCTGTAATGTTTTACAGTAAGGAAAATGGTACTGTAAAGCCAAATTACAGTATTAAGATGCAAACTCTGGTGTCAGGATATTGCTGCAAATTTACAGTGAAATTCTACCTGAAATATACATTTAAGAAAAACAACACATTTACGGTATTATCCTATGGATCCTACAGTGTTTTACTGTTGAAATGACAGACAAGTCTTACAGTGGGACCTTTACTAAGGCATGATTTCTGAATCATACAGTATGGGCTAAGGGTTTATTATGGGTTTATTAAGCCTTTCTAACCAAAATATGAAATGGAATTATGACTTCTCAGATTTATTGTGTTGACTGTCTTGTCCTAGACTTTTAGACCTCGCCCTCTGCGTCACAGGATTCCTTTGGCTGTCATTGTAAATAATCATTTATTCTTAATTGACCTGCTTTGTAAAATAAATAAAATCAATATGTTCTAATATTCCCTGTTTCATTCATTCAAAGGTGTATCTGAAGTGAGAGCCACAATGCATAAAGTCCCCAGCACTGAACCTAAAGCAGACATAGAAGTTGTGGTCAGCTGCTCTGCCACAGGTAAACCAGCACCTTGGATCCAATGGAACTTATCTGCAGCAGCACTCATAAAGACACCTAACAACTGGACTGTCATTAACAAAGACCAAACTGTCACAGCCAATAGCAACATCACCCTCCAACTGTTGCCAGGCTCCGGGGGATACGTGGACTGTATCATAAATAATGGGATGAGGACACAGAGACACGAGCGGGTCCTGCTTCCTATTCTCCCTGGAGAGAGGGAGGTTGAAGAGGGTACGTAATGTTGACGTGTCATATACTTTTAGACCATACTCTTTTACCGTGTCAGTACAGAACGGTTCAACATGAAAACAACATTGAGAAAAGATCATTATTCTAACATTCCAACAGAATGGTGAGCACAATAAGATAAGGCTGGTTGCAAGAGCCTAATGTTGTGATGCTAGTAGTGCTGTTATCTAATCTCACCAGTTAAGTTTCATTTTGACTACTGTGGTAAAGAATCATGAGTCACTCCCTGTAGAGTCAGGTGTTTTATTGAGTTCTGGGTAGTTTCCTGCCCCTCAGGGAAGCTAAATGAAGGATGGATGATATGTTAAAGGGTGAAATCCATATCAACATGCTATTCAAACAGACTTCTTTGGAAAGAGGATGTACAATTCCCAGCTTCCTCTTATCAAGAAATGGATCTCTCCAAATGCATGATCACTGCAATTTCATAGAGGCGGCAGGTAGCCTAGTGGTTGGAGCGTTGTGCCAGTAACTGAAAGGTTGCTGAATCAAATCCATGAGCTGACAAAGTACAAATCTGTGCTTCTGCCCCTGAACAAGGAAGTTAACCCACTGATCCTAGGCCGTGATTGTAAATAAGAATTTGTTCTTAACTGACTTGCCTAGTTAAATAAAATAAAATAAAAAATGATTCACCTTCCAGATGACAAGAGGACATCCCCGTGGGCGGTTGGCATTCCAGTGTTCCTAATCGTCTCCATTTTAGTCATCTGCGGCAGTGTCATGCTTCAAAAGAGAAAAGGTGAGTCAGCACAAGATTATCTGATGTCCCTTTGTCAGTCTGGTTTGCTTAACAGTCATGAGAGACTACTAGATGTAATAACACCTTAGAAAGACCAACTGAGTGAATGTCTAATCAGAACCATAGTATATCATCTCTCTCTCTCTCTCTCTCTCTCTCTCTCTCTCTCTCTCTCTCTCTCTCTCTCTCTCTCTCTCTCTCTCTCTATATATATATATATATATATATGTATGTATATGTGTATGTATGTGTCTCTGGCTTTATGAAATAAACTGTGTGAAGTATCAGCTGTGGGCGAGTCATGTCTTAGAGCTCTAGAATGGTTACTGATAAAGTGTACAGTCCATTCAGAAAGTATTCAGACCCCTTCCCCTTTACCACATTTTGTTACATTACAGCCTTATTTTAAAATTGATTAAATCGGGGTTTTTTCCCCTTCATCAGTCTACACACAATAACCCATAATGACAAAATGAAAACAGGTTTTTAGAAATATTTGCAAATGTATAAAAAAACTAAAACAACAGATACCTTATTTACATAAGTATTCAGACCCTTTGCTATGAGACTTGAAATTGAGCTCCGGTGCATCCTGTTTCCATTAATTATACTTTAGATCTTTCTACAACTTGATTGGAGCCCACCTGTGGTAAATTCAATTGTTTGGACATGATTTGGAAATGCACACACCTGTTTATATAAGGTCCCACAGTTGACAGTGCATGTCAGAGCAAAAATCAAGCCATAAGGTCGAAGGAATTGTCCGTAGAGCTCCGAGACAGGATTGTGTCAAGGCACAGATCTGGAGAAGGGTAGCAAAAAATGTCTGCAGCATTGAAGGTCCCCAATAACACAGTGGCCTCCATCATTCTTAAATGGAAGAAGTTTGGAACCATCAAGACTCTTCCTAGAGCTGACCGACCAGCCAAACTGAGCATTTGGGGGAGAAGGGCCTTGATCAGGGAGGTGACCAAGAACCCGTTGGTCACTCTGACAGAGCTCCAGAGTTCCTCTGTGGAGATGTGAGAACCTTCCAGAAGGACAACCATCTCTGTATCACTCCACCAATCAGATCTTTACGGTAGAGTGGCCAGACAAAAGCCATTCCTGAGTAAAAGACACATGAAAGTCCACTTGGAGTTTGACAAAAGGCACATAAAGGACTCACAGACCATGAGAAACAAGATTCTCTGGTCTAATGAAACAAAGATTGAACTCTTTGGCCTGAATGCCAAGCATTTTCCAGCGGCAGGGACTGGGAGACTAGTCAGGAAGGAGGGAAAGATGAATGGACAAAAGTACAGAGAGATCCTTGATGAAAACCTGTTCCAGAACATTCAGGACCTCAGACTAGGGTGAAGGTTCCCCTTTCAACAGCACAACAACCCTAAGCACACAGCCAAGAGAATGCAGGAGTGTCTTCGGCACAAGTCTCTGACTGTCCTTGAGTGGCCCAGCCAGAGCCCGGACTTGAACCAGGTCGAAATTCTCTGGAGAGACCTGGAAAGAGCTGTGCAGTGACGCTCCCCATCCAACCTGTCAGAGCTTGAGAGGATCTGAAGAGAAGAATGGAAGAAACTCCCCAAATACAGGTGTGCCAAGCTTGCAACGTCAAACACAAGAAGACTTGAGTCTGTAATCGCTGCCAAAGGTCCTTCAACAAAGTACTGAGTAAAGGGTCTGAATACTTAAAAAAATATATATTTACAAACATTTCTAAAAACCTGTTTTTGCTTTGTCATTATGGTGTATTGTGTGTAGATTGAGGGGGGAAAACATTTATCCATATTAGAATAAGGCTGTAACAAAATGTAGAAAAAGGGGTCAAGGGTTCTGAATACTTTCTGAATGCGCTGTATGTCTTTACCACCTATAGTAAAGTCTAAACTTCACGTTCTCTCTGGCAGGTTACAGGCAAGCAGCAACCACAGCAGACGAGCAGGATGCTTTTGGGGAAAGTGTGTAAATGTTTGTCTGTGTTGATTGCTATACTTGTGTACATTAGCTGACAGAGGTTTTTATTGAGCATCAGAGCGCTGTTGGTATTTAGAGTTCGGTTGCAGAAGAGCCCAGTTCCTCAAGAGATGAGATCCACTAACACGTCTCAACCAGACTACTAATCCATCTTTAGAATATTACAGTATATTCTAATTGTATGACAAAGATCATATTAAATGCATGGCGACTAGCAAGATACAGTACTACTATTCATGAATGAGGATGAGACTGTGTGGGAGTCTTGGGAGCATGAACAGTGTGCAGGCCTTCCTGTTCTTTATTAGTATTCTTTATTAGCCCAGCTCCTACGTTTAGAAGGATGTGGTTATGACAAACATTTCTAATGAGACAAGTAGATGCAATGTGTACTAGATATATTGAACCTTTTTGAGTTGACAGTCACATTTCTTCCCCAGTCATATGTAAGCTAATTTATACCTGCCCCATACATTGTCACTAATTGTCACGTAATGTCACTAATACTGTTTTTATTTTATTTTGAAATTGCACTTTAGTTTTGAGAGATGAGGTTTGTCAGTGAGGAAATCTAATAGATTATATTGTAACACAGCACCACCTACAGTTGACTTTATGACACACCAGGAAGAAGACGGGAGAATATATTTGTATTTAATTTTACTTTAATCCATTTAAATATGGTAGCACTTGTGTCAATGTGAGGTTTATGCTGTTATTATTACATACAGTATCTATAGTAATACAGATACAGGGATGTTTTACCTCCTTTATATCAATGCAATGTATGAATGTATTTGAGCCCTGAACATATAATGATGATAACAATGTTTTGCACTTTGATAGTTTGATATACTGTACCTTGTTCACTAGATTTAATTATATCAAGTTTTAGTTCCTGTTTGTATTTATTCTGATCATGGATGTTGCTTGTTGTGTTTGACCCCACTTGATGTGACAGTTTATAAATCAGGCTATTATTCCCGCTTGATCTGTACAATGTTTTAGATTGTTTAAGATTCAAAAGCATTCTTTAAATGTATTGTGTTCTCCCCGTTTGATAAAACTATACGCTGTATTTAAAAAATCGCTCATCGTCACCTTGTTTTATGTTACTCACCATTTAAAATCAGGGCTACTTTGTTATAGCTCAGTTTACAGTAACATCACAATCAGGACTAGGTTGTTTAATAGCGCTGCACCAGACTCCCTTGGCTATGTGGGTAATATGTCAGCTCCTATCTGTTTTAAGAAGAGTTCAACTAATTCACCTTCTCAACTAAAACCGGTGATACACCAGCAAGAGTTTACTTTCACTTTCAGTGTAGGAGGGTCCGTATGTGATAGGTCCATTCAAATCAGGAGGGAAAATCATTTTCACCATGGCTCCTGCACTCCACAACTACCTGTTTATTCAGCTAATAGTCCTCCCTGAAGGTGAGTTATATCCGTTTTATGCATGATATACTGCATTAGTCCGCTTTTTATTTTAATTGATGAGGTGCTTTCAAATCAAAGTTTATTTGTGACGTGCGCCGAATACAACAAGTGTAGTAAACCTTACAGTGAAATGCTTACTGACAGGCTCTAACCAACAGTGCTATTTTTAAGTTTAAAAATCTTATTAGGTGAACAACAGATAAGTAAATAACAGTAGCGAGGCTATATACAGGCACCGGTTAGTCGGGCTGATTGCGGTAGTATGGTTGAAGTGACTATGCATGTAAAAAAAAAAAGGGTTGGTGGGTGGCGGGACAATGCAGATAGTCCGGCAAGCCAATGTGCGGGGGCACCGCTTAGTCGGGCAAATTGAGGTAGTATGTACATGAATGTATAGTTAAGAGTAGTAGCAGCATCAAAGAGGGGTTGTGGGTACTGCTTGCCATGCGGTAGGAAAGAGAACAGTCTATGACTGGGGTGGCTGGGGTCAAACCTATTTATTTCAATAAACTGCATTCATTATGTAATTTATGTTCCACAAACATATATAAAAATATATACAGATAAATGACATTATGAATGTAGTGAAAGTCACTGTATAAACTGTAAAGCAAAGGCCTCCCGTGGGGGCTGGGATTAAAAATATAGGACATAACACACACATCATGACAAGAGAGACAACACTACATAAAGAGTGGCCTAAGACAACAACATAGCATGGCAGCAACACATGACAACACAGCATGGTAGCAACACCACATGACAACAACATGATAGAAACACAAAACATGGTACAAACATTATTGGGCACAGACAACAGCACAAAGGCAAGAAGGTAGAGACAACAATACATCACACAAAGCAGCCACAACTGTCAGTAAAAGTGTCCATGATTGAGTCTTTGAATGAAGAGATGGAGATAAAACTGTCCAGTTTAAGTGTTTGTTGCAGCTCGTTCCAGTCGCTAGCTGCAGCGAACTGAAAAGAGGAGCGACCCAGGGATGTGTGTGCTTTGGGGACCTTTAACAGAATGTGACTGGCAGAACGGGTGTTGTATGTGGAGGATGAGGGCTGCAGTAGATGTCTCAGATAGGGGGGAGTGAGGCCTAAGAGGGATTTATAAATAAGCATCAACCAGTGGGTCTTGCGATGGGTATACAGAGATTACCAGTTTACAGAGGAGTGTAGAGTGCAGTGATGTGTCCTATTTGGAGCATTGGTGGCAAATCTGATGGCTGAATGGTAAAGAACATCTAGCCGCTCCTGTCGATCTATAAACTACGTCTCTGTAATCTAATAAAGAGTTCCCGAGTGGCGCATCGGTCTAAGGCACTGCATCGCAGGGCTAGAGGTGTCACTACAGACCCGAGTTTGATCCCTGGCTGTATCACAACTGGCCATGATCGGGAGTCTCATAGGTGGCACACAATTGACCCAGTGTCGTCCGGGTTTGGCCAGGAGGGGGGGGCTTTACAATAGGCCTGACATTGTAAATAAGAATTTGTTCTTAACTGGCTTGCCTAGTTAAATAAATAAAAAATCTAGCATGGGAAGGAATCAGGTTTAGTTTGGTTTAGTATGATTTAATCAGTGAACAAATTAAGAGGATTGATAATAGTTCCTTATATTCCTTATATTCACTTATGTCCACACATTCTGTAGTTTGTTTCTTTAATAATTCAATACATGAATCCATAATGCTGTCAGTTACTAACCCATACTGCAGTCAGTTACTAACCCATACTACTGTCAGTTACTAACCCATACTGCAGTCAGTTACTAACCCATACTGCAGTCAGTTACTAACCCATACTACTGTCAGTTACTAACCCATACTGCAGTCAGTTACTAGCCCATACTGCAGTCAGTTACTAACCCATACTGCAGTCAGTTACTAACCCATACTGCAGTCAGTTACTAACCCATACTACTGTCAGTTACTAACCCATACTGCAGTCAGTTACTAACCCATACTGCAGTCAGTTACTAACCCATACTACTGTCAGTTACTAACCCATACTGCAGTCAGTTACTAACCCATACTACTGTCAGTTACTAACCCATACTGCAGTCAGTTACTAACCCATACTGCAGTCAGTTACTAACCCATACTGCAGTCAGTTACTAACCCATACTGCAGTCAGTTACTAACCCATACTGCAGTCAGTTACTAACCCATACTGCAGTCAGTTACTAACCCATACTGCTGTCAGTTACTAACCCATACTGCAGTCAGTTACTAACCCATACTGCTGTCAGTTACTAACCCATACTACTGTCAGTTACTAACCCATACTGCAGTCAGTTACTAACCCATACTGCTGTCAGTTACTAACCCATACTGCTGTCAGTTACTAACCCATACTGCTGTCAGTTACTAACCCATACTGCTGTCAGTTACTAACCCATACTGCTGTCAGTTACTAACCCATACTGCTGTCAGTTACTAACCCATACTGCTGTCAGTTACTAACCCATACTACTGTCAGTTACTAACCCATACTGCAGTCAGTTACTAACCCATACTGCTGTCAGTTACTAACCCATACTACTGTCAGTTACTAACCCATACTGCAGTCAGTTACTAACCCATACTGCTGTCAGTTACTAATCCATACTGCTGTCAGTTACTAACCCATACTGCTGTCAGTTACTAACCCATACTGCAGTCAGTTACTAACCCATACTGCTGTCAGTTACTAACCCATACTGCAGTCAGTTACTAACCCATACTGCAGTCAGTTACTAACCCATACTGCAGTCAGTTACTAACCCATAGTGCTGTCAGTTACTAACCCATACTGCTGTCAGTTACTAACCCATACTGCTGTCAGTTACTAACCCATACTGCAGTCAGTTACTAACCCATACTGCTGTCAGTTACTAACCCATACTGCAGTCAGTTACTAAACCATACTGCAGTCAGTTACTAACCCATACTGCAGTCAGTTACTAACCCATACTACTGTCAGTTACTAACCCATACTGCAGTCAGTTACTAACCCATACTGCAGTCAGTTACTAACCCATACTGCAGTCAGTTACTAACCCATACTGCAGTCAGTTACTAACCCATACTACTGTCAGTTACTAACCCATACTGCAGTCAGTTACTAACCCATACTGCAGTCAGTTACTAACCCATACTACTGTCAGTTACTAACCCATACTGCAGTCAGTTACTAACCCATACTACTGTCAGTTACTAACCCATACTGCAGTCAGTTACTAACCCATACTGCAGTCAGTTACTAACCCATACTGCAGTCAGTTACTAACCCATACTGCAGTCAGTTACTAACCCATACTGCAGTCAGTTACTAACCCATACTGCAGTCAGTTACTAACCCATACTGCTGTCAGTTACTAACCCATACTGCAGTCAGTTACTAACCCATACTGCTGTCAGTTACTAACCCATACTACTGTCAGTTACTAACCCATACTGCAGTCAGTTACTAACCCATACTGCTGTCAGTTACTAACCCATACTGCTCTCAGTTACTAACCCATACTGCTGTCAGTTACTAACCCATACTGCTGTCAGTTACTAACCCATACTGCTGTCAGTTACTAACCCATACTGCTGTCAGTTACTAACCCATACTGCTGTCAGTTACTAACCCATACTACTGTCAGTTACTAACCCATACTGCAGTCAGTTACTAACCCATACTGCTGTCAGTTACTAACCCATACTACTGTCAGTTACTAACCCATACTGCAGTCAGTTACTAACCCATACTGCTGTCAGTTACTAATCCATACTGCTGTCAGTTACTAACCCATACTGCTGTCAGTTACTAACCCATACTGCAGTCAGTTACTAACCCATACTGCTGTCAGTTACTAACCCATACTGCAGTCAGTTACTAACCCATACTGCAGTCAGTTACTAACCCATACTGCAGTCAGTTACTAACCCATAGTGCTGTCAGTTACTAACCCATACTGCTGTCAGTTACTAACCCATACTGCTGTCAGTTACTAACCCATACTGCAGTCAGTTACTAACCCATACTGCTGTCAGTTACTAACCCATACTGCAGTCAGTTACTAACCCATACTGCAGTCAGTTACTAACCCATACTGCAGTCAGTTACTAACCCATACTGCAGTCAGTTACTAACCCATACTGCAGTCAGTTACTAACCCATACTGCTGTCAGTTACTAACCCATTCTGCAGTCAGTTACTAACCCATACTGCAGTCAGTTACTAACCCATACTGCTGTCAGTTACTAACCCATACTGCAGTCAGTTACTAACCCATACTGCAGTCAGTTACTAACCCATACTGCAGTCAGTTACTAACCCATACTGCAGTCAGTTACTAACCCATACTGCAGTCAGTTACTAACCCATACTGCTGTCAGTTACTAACCCATAATGCTGTCAGTTACTAACCCATACTGCAGTCAGTTACTAACCCATACTGCTGTCAGTTACTAACCCATACTGCTGTCAGTTACTAACTCATACTGCTGTCAGTTACTAACCCATACTGCTGTCAGTTACTAACCCATACTGCTGTCAGTTACTAACCCATACTGCTGTCAGTTACTAACCCATACTGCAGTCAGTTACTAACCCATACTGCAGTCAGTTACTAACCCATACTGCAGTCAGTTACTAACCCATACTGCTGTCAGTTACTAACCCATACTGCAGTCAGTTACTAACCCATACTGCAGTCAGTTACTAACCCATACTGCTGTCAGTTACTAACCCATACTGCAGTCAGTTACTAACCCATACTGCAGTCAGTTACTAACCCATACTGCTGTCAGTTACTAACCCATACTGCTGTCAGTTACTAACCCATACTGCAGTCAGTTACTAACCCATACTGCTGTCAGTTACTAACCCATACTGCTGTCAGTTACTAACCCATACTGCAGTCAGTTACTAACCTATACTGCTGTCAGTTACTAACTCATACTGCTGTCAGTTACTAACCCATACTGCTGTCAGTTACTAACCCATACTGCTGTCAGTTACTAACCCATACTGCTGTCAGTTACTAACCCATACTGCTGTCAGTTACTAACCCATACTGCTGTCAGTTACTAACCCATACTGCTGTCAGTTACTAACCCATACTGCTGTCAGTTACTAACCCATACTGCAGTCAGTTACTAACCCATACTGCTGTCAGTTACTAACCCATACTGCTGTCAGTTACTAACCCATACTGCTGTCAGTTACTAACCCATACTGCAGTCAGTTACTAACCCATACTGCTGTCAGTTACTAACCCATACTGTAGTCAGTTACTAACCCATACTGCAGTCAGTTACTAACCCATACTGCTGTCAGTTACTAACCCACAATGCTGTCAGTTACTAACCCATACTGCAGTCAGTTACTAACCCATACTGCTGTCAGTTACTAACCCATACTGCTGTCAGTTACTAACTCATACTGCTGTCAGTTACTAACCCATACTGCTGTCAGTTACTAACCCATACTGCTGTCAGTTACTAACCCATACTGCTGTCAGTTACTAACCCATACTGCAGTCAGTTACTAACCCATACTGCAGTCAGTTACTAACCCATACTGCAGTCAGTTACTAACCCATACTGCTGTCAGTTACTAACCCATACTGCAGTCAGTTACTAACCCATACTGCAGTCAGTTACTAACCCATACTGCTGTCAGTTACTAACCCATAATGCTGTCAGTTACTAACCCATACTGCAGTCAGTTACTAACCCATACTGCTGTCAGTTACTAACCCATACTGCTGTCAGTTACTAACTCATACTGCTGTCAGTTACTAACCCATACTGCTGTCAGTTACTAACCCATACTGCTGTCAGTTACTAACCCATACTGCTGTCAGTTACTAACCCATACTGCAGTCAGTTACTAACCCATACTGCAGTCAGTTACTAACCCATACTGCAGTCAGTTACTAACCCATACTGCTGTCAGTTACTAACCCATACTGCAGTCAGTTACTAACCCATACTGCAGTCAGTTACTAACCCATACTGCAGTCAGTTACTAACCCATACTGCTGTCAGTTACTAACCCATACTGCAGTCAGTTACTAACCCATACTGCAGTCAGTTACTAACCCATACTGCTGTCAGTTACTAACCCATACTGCTGTCAGTTACTAACCCATACTGCAGTCAGTTACTAACCCATACTGCTGTCAGTTACTAACCCATACTGCTGTCAGTTACTAACCCATACTGCAGTCAGTTACTAACCTATACTGCTGTCAGTTACTAACCCATACTGCTGTCAGTTACTAACCCATACTGCTGTCAGTTACTAACCCATACTGCTGTCAGTTACTAACCCATACTGCTGTCAGTTACTAACCCATACTGCTGTCAGTTACTAACCCATACTGCTGTCAGTTACTAACCCATACTGCTGTCAGTTACTAACCCATACTGCTGTCAGTTACTAACCCATACTGCTGTCAGTTACTAACCCATACTGCAGTCAGTTACTAACCCATACTGCTGTCAGTTACTAACCCATACTGCTGTCAGTTACTAACCCATACTGCTGTCAGTTACTAACCCATACTGCAGTCAGTTACTAACCCATACTGCTGTCAGTTACTAACCCATACTGTAGTCAGTTACTAACCCATACTGCAGTCAGTTACTAACCCATACTGCTGTCAGTTACTAACCCACAATGCTGTCAGTTACTAACCCATACTGCAGTCAGTTACTAACCCATACTGCTGTCAGTTACTAACCCATACTGCTGTCAGTTACTAACTCATACTGCTGTCAGTTACTAACCCATACTGCTGTCAGTTACTAACCCATACTGCTGTCAGTTACTAACCCATACTGCTGTCAGTTACTAACCCATACTGCAGTCAGTTACTAACCCATACTGCAGTCAGTTACTAACCCATACTGCAGTCAGTTACTAACCCATACTGCAGTCAGTTACTAACCCATACTGCAGTCAGTTACTAACCCATACTGCAGTCAGTTACTAACCCATACTGCAGTCAGTTACTAACCCATACTGCAGTCAGTTACTAACCCATACTGCAGTCAGTTACTAACCCATACTGCTGTCAGTTACTAACCCATACTGCTGTCAGTTACTAACCTATACTGCTGTCAGTTACTAACCCATACTGCTGTCAGTTACTAACCCATACTGCTGTCAGTTACTAACCCATACTGCTGTCAGTTACTAACCCATACTGCTGTCAGTTACTAACCCATACTGCTGTCAGTTACTAACCCATACTGCTGTCAGTTACTAACCCATACTGCTGTCAGTTACTAACCCATACTGCTGTCAGTTACTAACCCATACTGCAGTCAGTTACTAACCCATACTGCTGTCAGTTACTAACCCATACTGCAGTCAGTTACTAACCCATACTGCTGTCAGTTACTAACCCATACTGCAGTCAGTTACTAACCCATACTGCTGTCAGTTACTAACCCATACTGTAGTCAGTTACTAACCCATACTGCTGTCAGTTACTAACCCATACTGCTGTCAGTTACTAACCCATACTGCTGTCAGTTTAAAAGCCACTTCATTCATAACTTCCTCCTACTGTACCTAGACTAGATTATAGACTAGTTCTGTACTCCCCCCTGCTGACCATTCTGAGTACTACACCACTACATTATGTATACAGGGAATCCAGAAAGTATTCAGACTCCACTTTTTCCACATTTTGTTAAGTTACAGCCTTATTCTAAAATTGATTCAATAGTTTTTTCACTCATCAATTTACACACAATACCGCATAATAACAAAGCATAGAAAAGATTTTCAGAATTGTTTGCAAATTTATAAAAAATAAATACAAATTAAATATTGCATTTATATACTACAGTACTTTGTTGAAGCACCTTTGGCAGCGATTACAGCCTTGAGTCTTCTTGGGTATGACACTACAAGCTTGGCACACCTGTATTTGGGAAGTTTCTCCCATTCTTCTCTGCAGATCCACTCAAGCTCTGTCAGGCTGGATTGGGAGCGTCGCTGCACAGCTGTTTTCAGGTCTGACCAGATATGTTTGATCGGATTCGAGTCCGGGCTCTGGCTGGGTAAACTCAAGGACATTCAGAGATTTGTCCCAAAGCTTGTCCTGCATTGTCTTGGCTGTGTGCTTAGGGTCGTTGTCCTGTTGGAAGGTAAACCTTCGCCCGAGTCTGAGGTCCTGAGCACTCTGGAGCAGGTTTTCATCAAGGATCTCTCTGTACTTTTGTCCATTCATCTTTCCCTCGATCCTGACTAATCTCCCAGTCCATGCCGCTGAAAAACATCCCCACAGCACGATGCTTCTACCACCATGCTTCACCATAGGGATGGTGCCAGGTTTCCTCAGAAGTGACGCTTGGTGTTCAGGCCAAAAAGTTCATCAGACCAGAGAATCTTGTTTCTCATGGTCTGAGAGTCCTTTAGATGCCTTTTGGCAAACTCCAAGTGGACTTTCATGTGTCTTTTACTGAGGAGTGGCTTCTGTCTGGCCACTCTACCATGAAGGCCTGATTGGAAGAGTGCTGCAGAGATGGTTGTCCTTCTGAAAGGTTCTCCCATTTCCACAGAGGAACTTTGGAGCTCTGTCAGAGTGACCATCAGGTTCTTGTCACCTCCCTGACCAAGGCCCTTCTCCCCTGATTGCTTAGTTTAGCCGGGCAGCCAGCTCTAGGAAGAGCCTTGATGGTTCCAAACTCCTCCCATTTAAGAATGATGGAGGCCCCCATCAAAGCTGCAGACATTTTTTGGAACCCTTCCCAGGATCTGTGCCTCGACACAATCCTGTCTCTGAGCTCTACGGAGAATTCCTTCGACCTCATGGCTTGATTTTTGCTCTGAAATGCACTGTCAACTGTGGGACCGTTTATAGACAGGTATGTGCCTTTCCAAATCATGTCCAATCAATTGAATTTACCACAGGTGGACTCCAATCAAGTACTCATAATGCACTATGATAGGTTAATAATGCTGTATAAGCATAGTTATAGACACATAAAGACTCATTAAGTCTCTTAATTCAGTACACCAATACTCCTAAAGCATTATAATTCTAACCATAATGACTTATGATGTACAGCAACATAGTGCTTCATAACTGCTGGTCACTTTGTCCTCAAGGATCATACATCATTATAATGACCATCAGTGTGATGCATTACTAACCCATACTGCAGTCCTCAAGGATCATACAGCATTATAATGACCATCAGTAGGATGCATTACTAACCCATACTGCAGTCCTCAAGGATCATACAGCATTATAATGACCATCAGTGTGATGCATTTTACTAACCCATACTGCAGTCCTCAAGGATCATACATCATTATAATGACCATCAGTGTGATGCATTACTAACCCATACTGCAGTCCTCAAGGATCATACAGCATTATAATGACCATCAGTGTGATGCATTACTAACCCATACTGCAGTCCTCAAGGATCATACAGCATTATAATGACCCTCAGTGTGATGCATTACTAACCCATACTGCAGTCCTCAAGGATCATACAGCATTATAATGACCATCAGTGTGATGCATTACTAACCCATACTGCAGTCCTCAAGGATCATAGCATTATAATGACCATCAGTGTGATGCATTACTAACCCATACTGCAGTCCTCAAGGATCATACAGCATTATAATGACCATCAGTGTGATGCATTACTAACCCATACTGCAGTCCTCAAGGATCATAGCATTATAATGACCATCAGTGTGATGCATTACTAACCCATACTGCAGTCCTCAAGGATCATACATCATTATAATGACCATCAGTGTGATGCATTTTTAATGTTGTTTTTTTGTCAATGAGCAGAACATCATCTTTCTCATGGTGTGTTATAGAATACTTATTAGCCACTATAACAGGGGGACTATTTCAGAAGGTTCAGTCACACAACTTTCCGAGGTGACAAAGGTCCGGATGGATATTGTCATTTATCGGCATAGAAACAAACCCCAACCTCTACAACCCATGTGACCCCAAACTGTTCACAGCCCTCTTGTTGGTGGAGAGAACATTTAGAAGTTTTTAAGCTAATTTCCTGCAATTCTACACATTTTGCCATGTCTAATGTGTGTTCATATGATACTGTACCTGAGTGATTCAACAAAATGTCGGGCCCTTGGGGGTCGAGGCCCCTGGTTACTTAATCTGACCATAACAACTACAAGATGTAGATAGCTGGTTAGCCTAACTTACCGATCTATCTGACTTGGGCTAGTAGTTGATCAACTGGATATTTCTGACAGGTTAGAAAGAGCTCTGTCAGGGAATGACATAAGAGGAAAACTGTCCTTGCACTACAAACATTTTGAAATTGCACCTTGTTGATTCTGCTATTGCAGCAATCAACAGCACTAAGTTGAAAGCATGACTGAGTTCCTAAAAAGATCTCGGAACTCCGGTCCGTATTGACCCTGTTCTAGGTGTGGTTCCAGACCGCGGTCCGTATTGACACCATTCTAGGTGTGGTTCCAGACCACGGTCCGTATTGACACCATTCTAGGTGTGGTTCCAGACCGTGGTCCGTATTGACCCTGATCTAGGTGTGGTTCCGTACCGCAGTCCGTATTGACCCTGTTCTAGGTGTGGTTCCGGACCGCGGTCCACCAGTTGAGTATGGCTGCAGTATAAAGTCATCTTTGACTGCTTTAGGTGAAGTGATGAAATGCCTCATAATAAAGTGATTGTCTGCTTTCAGTAAAGTGAAACTTTCTACACATTTCATGATGACATCACAAACATGTTTCATTCTGTCTCACTCTTCTTTATTCTAACAGTTGCATAACACAACGATACGCATCGCAACGCAACGCTACACAAAACAGCACTACAATACACTACACTACGCAACACAATTGGCAATTTGGCCCTCCTGCACATTGTATTGTTACATAAATAGTCAGAAAAAGGCAAAGCCCAGTGCGACAAAATATATAAATATATATATATTAAAAATATGGCTTTTAGCTGACGCTTTTCTCCAAGAGACTTACATTTTTTTTATAATATGGGAATCAAACCCACCACACACCATGCTCTACCAACTGAGTGTGTGTGTGTGTGTGTGTGTGTGTGTGTGTGTGTGTGTGTGTGTGTGTGTGTGTGTGTGTGTGTGTGTGTGTGTGTGTGTGTGTGTGTGAGAGAGATTGTAATGTACTAAGTAGTGTGTAACTGTCTTCATGCAGGGCTCTCTCAGTTGGTGAGAACACAGCAGGTTGTCACAGCAACACTGGGAGAAGATGCAGTCTTAAACTGTGAACTCATGAAAGCCAAAGATGTGCGGCAAGTCACCTGGCAAAAAGTGACAGCTGAGGCAAATGAAAATGTGGCCACTTACAGCAAACAAGGTCCTGATGTCAACCTACCTTTTCAGAGGAACGTGGAGTTTGAAGACGAGGGACTGCAGAACTGCTCTATCATCATCAGAGGAGTGTCAAGAGGAGACGAGTCCTGCTACAAGTGTCTGTTTAACACCTTTCCAGATGGACCTATCAGTGGAACCACCTGCCTCCAAATTAATGGTAAAATCTGATAACATAATGTACGGTAAATGACTGACCCAGAACAACTTCTTCAGAACTTCAAGCAGCCATTTTATCAGCTCATACATCCAATGTCTTGAAACCATTTATCAAAATGGAATCATTTAGTAAATCATTTCAATGGAATCATTGTGGTCTCACTGTGAACTGTGTTTATTGTTGTTCTATAGAGCTGTATGGACCCTCACTCCTCATCACACAAACCAACAACAGTCACACCACTCTGTCCTGTTCTGCTACTGGACGGCCTGTTCCTATAGTAACCTGGGAAGACACAGACATTCTAGAAAATTCCACAATGGCCAATGTCACCCATCTCAATGGATCTGTCACGGTCACCATAACTTCTACGCTGGCAGCATTCAGTCTACCTGACAAAGACACCAGTGTTGGCTGTATGGTGTCACTGTTCTCTGGAGGTGTCACCAAGAACGTATCCATGGTTATTCCAGCTAGAAGTCATGCTTCATTTCCTGGTGAGAAATGGTTCTGTACATGCCTACAGTAACAATCAACATGCTGGTGTCATTCTGAAGCACTGTCTCTGTATGTTCTGTGCTAGGTGTACCTGAGGTCACTGATGGTGACAGGATCAGTGGTCAGTCATTAATCTATTGACCACAACTAATCTCTGACACTCTTATCTGTGAATTGTTCCATTCTCATCTTGTCATCTTTCACATGTAACCCAACAGGGATTGGTGCCGTGATGAGTTCACTGTGTTTCATTGCTGTGTGCTGTGGAGCTGCTGTGGTACTGTGGTGCAAACTGAGAAATACAACAAGAAGGTAAGTTTTACTGTTCAGATGACAGAGAGAAAATACTGTATTACTTTGACATTGTTTTTGTAAGTTTGACAATCTTTAGCCCAAATCCCACAGCCAATGACAGAGAACAGGAAGAACCATCAACACTCAACCCTCAAAATGATGACCCTGAAACAAGTAGACAGTGTTTGTACTTACTGTAGGTAATAGATTAGAAAACATTGAATTGCTTTTCAGTATCAAATGTCCTCCCTGGAGAATATGTAACTGTAAATACCCACAAAGCCGTTATATCAGTACACTACTACAACATGATCTGACTCTGATCAGTATCATTGGGGTTCATGTCTTTCAGGACCACAACAATATCCAGTACATTCTAAATGTATTAGTACAACCTTATTGGATCATCCTGGTAGTGCTTGAAACAGAGATTGTAAATGTTAGAGTCCAGTTGCAGAAGAGCCCAGTTCCTCAAGAGATGAGATCCACTAACACGTCTCAACCAGACTACTAATCCATCTGTAGAATATTACAGTATATTCTAATTGTATGACAAAGATCATATTAAATGCATGGCGACTAGCAAGATACAGTACTAATATTCATCTATGAGACTGTCTGGGAGTCTTGGGAGCATGAACAGTGTGCAGGCCTTCCTGTTCTTCATTAGTATTCGTTATTAGCCCAGCTCCTACGTTTAGAAGGATGTGGTTATGACAAACATTTCTAATGAGACAGGCAGATGCACTGTGTACTAGATATATTGAACCTTTTTGAGATGTCAGAGTCATATTTCTTCCCCAGTCATAAGCTAATTTATACCTGCACCATACATTACATAATGTCACTAATACTGTTTTTTGTTTTGAAATTGCACTTTAGTTTTGAGATGAGGTTTGTCAGTGAGGAAATATATTATATTAGAACACATGACCACCTACAATTGACTTATGACACACCAGGAAGAAGACAGGGGAGAATATATTTGTATATGTTGTCCTTCTATTTAATGGAACTTGAATCCATTTAAACATGATTGACACAAGTGCAATGTGAGGTTTATGCTGTTATTATTACATACGGTACCTCTAGTGATACAGGGATGTTTTACCTCCTCTATCAATGTATGAATGTATTTGAGCCCTGAACATATAATGATGATAACAATGTTTTGCACTTTGATAGTTTGATATACTGTACCTTGTTCACTAGATTTAATTGTATCACGTTTTAGTTCCTGTTTGTATTTATTTTGATCATGAATGTTGTGCTTGACAACACTTGATTTGACACTGTTAATAAATCAGGATATTATTCTCGCTTGATCTGTATGTTTTATATTGTTTAAGATTCAAAATCGTTCTTTAAATGTATTATGTGCTCCCCGTCACCTTGTTTTACAGTAACATCCCCATTTCAAATCAGGGCTACTTTGTTTATAGCTCAGTTTACAGTAACATCCCCATTTCAAATCAGGGCTACTTTGTTTATAGCTCAGTTTACAGTAACATCCCCATTTCAAATCAGGGCTACTTTGTTTATAGCTCAGTTTACAGTAACATCCCCATTTCAAATCAGGGCTACTTTGTTTATAGCTCAGTTTACAGTAACATCACAATCAGGACTAGGTTGTTTAATAGCGCTGCACCAGACTCCCTTGGCTATGTGGGTAATATGTCAGCTCCTATCTGTTTTAAGAAGAGTTCAACTAATTCACCTTCTCAACTAAAACCGGTGATACACCAGCAAGAGTTTACTTTCACTTTCAGTGTAGGAGGGTCCGTATGTGATAGGTCCATTCAAATCAGGAGGGAAAATCATTTTCACCATGGCTCCTGCACTCCACAACTACCTGTTTATTCAGCTAATAGTCCTCCCTAAAGGTGAGTTATATCAGTTTTATGCATGATATACTGCATTAGCCCGCTTTTTATTTTAATTGATGAAGTGCTTTCAAATCAAATCAAAGTTTATTTGTGACGTGCGCCGAATACAACAGGTGTAGTAGACCTTACAGTGAAATGCTTACTGACAGGCTCTAACCAACAGTGCCATTTTTAAGTTTAAAAAAAGTAATAAGTGAACAATAGATAAGTCAATAAATAAAAAATAACAGTAGCGAGGCTATATACAGGCACCGGTTAGTCGGGCTGATTGAGGTTGAATGTACATGTATGTGTGGCGGGACCCAATTAGCCCGAATAACCGGTGCCCCCGCACATTGGCTACCCGGACTATCTGCATTGAGGTAGTATGTGCATAAATGTATAGTTAAAGTGACTATGCATATATGATAAACAGAGAGTAGCAGCAGCGTAAAAAAACCAGCCACCCGAGTCAGACTGTTCTCTCTCCTACCACATGGCAAGCACATGGCAAGCACATGGCAAGCGCTTGCCATGTGGTAGGAGAGAGAACAGTCTGACTGGGGTGGCTGGGTTAACCCTATATATTTCAATACACTGCATTCATTATTTAATTTATCTTCCACTATACAGATATACAAATATGTACAGATAAATGACATTATGAATGTAGTGAAAGTCACTGTATAAACGGTATAGTGTAGTGAAAGTCACTGTCATAAACTGTAAACCAAAGGCCTCCTATATACTGTAACACTTTCTATGAATCCCATATGCATGATGCATTATACAGCATTATATATGTACTCATAATGATAGGTTAATAATGCAGTATAAGCATAGTTATAGACACATAAAGACTCATTAAGTCTCTTAATTCAGTACACCAATAGTCCTAAAGCATTATAATTATAACCATAATGACTTTTTTTATTTTTATTTCACCTTTATTTAACCAGGTAGGCAAGTTGAGAACAAGTTCTCATTTACAATTGCGACCTGGCCAAGATAAAACAAAGCAGTTCGACACATACAACAACACAGAGTTACACATGGAGTAAAACAAACATACAGTCAATAATACAGTAGAAACAAGTCTATATACGATGTGAGCAAATGAGGTGAGATAAGGGAGGTAAAGGCAAAAGAAAGGCCATCGTGGCAAAGTAAATACAATATAGCAAGTAAAACACTGGAATGGTAGATTTGCAGTGGAAGAATGTGCAAAGTAGAAATAAAAATAATGGGGTGCAAAGGAGCAAAATAAATAAATACAGTAGGGGAAGAGGTAGTTTTTTGGGCTAAATTATAGATGGGCTATGTACAGGTGCAGTAATCTGTGAGCTGCTCTGACAGCTGGTGCTTAAAGCTAGTGAGGGAGATAAGTGTTTCCAGTTTCAGAGATTTTTGTAGTTCGTTCCAGTCATTGGCAGCAGATAACTGGAAGGAGAGGCGGCCAAAGAAAGAATTGGTTTTGGGAGTGACCAGAGAGATATAACTGCTGGAGAGGTGGGTGATGCTATGGTGACCAGCGAGCTGAGATAAGGGGGGACTTTACCTAGCAGGGTCTTGTAGATGACTTGGAGCCAGTGGGTTTGGCGACGAGTATGAAGCGAGGGCCAGCCAACGAGAGCGTACAGGTCGCATTGGTGGGTAGTATATGGGGCTTTGGTGACAAAACGGATGGCACTGTGATAGACTGCATCCAATATGTTGAGTAGGGTATTGGAGGCTATTTTGTAAATGACATCGCCGAAGTTGAGGATTGGTAGTATGGTCAGTTTTACAAGGGTATGTTTGGCAGCATGAGTGAAGGATGCTTTGTTGCAAAATAGGAAGCCAATTCTAGATTTAACATTGGATTGGAGATGTTTGATGTGGGTCTGGAAGGAGATTTTACACCTAGGTATTTGTAGTTGTCCACGTATTCTAAGTCAGAGTCGTCCAGAGTAGTGATGTTGGACAGGCGGGCAGGTGCAGGCAGCGATCGGTTGAAGAGCATGCATTTAGTTTTACTTGTATTTAAGAGCAATTGGAGGCCACGGAAGGAGAGTTGTATGGCATTGAAGCTTGCCTGGAGGGTTGTTAACACAGTGTCCAAAGAAGGGCCAGAAGTATACAGAATGGTGTTGTCTGCGTAAAGGTGGATCACAGACTCACCAGCAGCAAGAGCGACCTCATTGATGTATACAGAGAAGAGAGTCGGTCCAAGAATTGAACCCTGTGGCACCCCCATAGAGACTTCCAGAGGTCGGACAACAGACCCTCTGATTTGACACACTGAACTCTATCAGAGAAGTAGTTGGTGAACCAGGCGAGGCAATCATTTGAGAAACCAAGGCTGTCGAGTCTGCCGATGAGAATGTGGTGATTGACAGAGTCAAAAGCCTTGGCCAGATCAATGAATACGGCTGCACAGTAATGTTTCTTATCGATGGCGGTTATGATATCGTTTAGGACCTTGAGCGTGGCTGAGGTGCACCCATGACC